>NC_043708.1:139318462-139361299 GCF_006229205.1 Suricata suricatta
CGGGCGCGGTGACGTTCTCGGATAAATGCCGTGTAACTGTGTAGGCGAATGGGAGCTAAAAATAAGAACGGAAAATCTATCATTAAGGTATCATTGCGCCAGCGCAGCTATTTGAAGGCTCCCATGGTCCCCGGCGCCTGCGTTTGAAGCCCGCCTTTAGGCTTTGGGGGGTATTTGCAGAAAACTCCCGGCAGCGGCTCGCCAGCTGGGCCTTGGGGCGCAGGGGGGCGGGGGTGGCGCCGGGAATTATGGCAACGCTCAAAATAAAACAAAATAAAGGGAGCGCTCACCTAGCCCCTCCCCCACCTCACCCGCGGCGCTGTCCTCGGGTCGCTGGGGAAGCCCCCGGCAGTGCGGCTGGACGCCGAAATCAATGTGACCCGGCCGATTACGCAAAGATCAGGACCGAAAGCTCCTTCGGAGCTATTTTGCCAACCACCCTCCTCCATCCACCTCGCATTAGAAAAAAATAAAGTACCGGGAGGGAGCGTCTGGAAGAGCAAATGACAACTGGGACTTGACCCCGGGTCTACAGTGCGCCGCGTGGGGCCGCAAAGACGAAAACGCCCGGGACCTCGAGCCTCCGGGGTTCCATGGGGTTAAACGAAAATTGATCTGATTTGGGTTTTAGCGCCCGAAGGGGAGCAGGGGAGCCGCGGGGAGGGGGCAGGACCGGTGCGTGTGCGTGTGTGCGCGCGTGTGTGCGCCCGGGGAGGGGGAGGTGGCGCCAAGGTGCAGCCTGCGCGCCGCTCTGCGCCTCGGCGGGCTGCGTGCGTGGCCCTGTCCGCGCTGCTCACACGGGCTCTTCGAGGGATCGGCGTCACATGACTCCGCCTGCCCCTGCCCGTGCGCAGCTCGCCAGCCCCTCAGTTCGCCCGGCGCCGGGGGAGGGTCGGGCGGCCTCTCTGGGGCCCGGGGGCGCCGCGGAGCAGAGGAGAGCTTCCGGCGGGGAACGGTGCGCCTCTCTTCCAGAAGCCGCGGCTCGGCGCCGGCTCCAGGAGTGTAGATATTCGGGGGGAGGGGAGAGCGACCAGGAGCGAGCGGGCGAGCGAGGCGGCGCGCGGCGCGCACGGACGGGGGGCTGCGGGGTGCCGCGCGGAGAAGATGTAAGCGCGTGGGGTCTCGCTGGCCTCCGAGCACCATGCAGAAGGGGATCCGGCTGAACGATGGCCACGTCGCGTCCCTGGGGCTGCTGGCGCGCAAGGACGGCACGCGCAAGGGCTACCTGAGCAAGCGGAGTTCGGACAACACAAAATGGCAAACCAAGTGGTTCGCGCTGCTGCAGAACCTGCTCTTCTACTTCGAGAGCGACTCGAGCTCGCGGCCCTCGGGGCTCTACCTGCTGGAGGGCTGCGTCTGCGACCGCGCGCCGTCCCCCAAGCCCGCGCTCTCGGCCAAGGAGCCGCTGGAGAAGCAGGTGAGGCCGCCGCCGCGTCTGACCTCCGCGCGCCCCGGCCGCGGCCCTCCGCACCCCCGGCCTTCGGCGCCCGAACTTCGGTCCCTCCGCTCCGGGCTTGGCCCCAGCGGGTGGGCGACCCCGCGGCGGGCAGAGGGAGCAGGGACTGCGGGCCGGGAGCAGGTGCGGGCTGCGGCTGCCCTTCACCCGAGAGCTCCGTGGAAGGCGGGGACACGGGCCGAGACGCGGAGGGCTGGGGGCCGCGGGGTGCGGGAGGAGACGGGGTTCCGGAGGACCAGAGATGGACGACGAACGAGGACCCACGTCCTGGCAGAAATGGTGCTCCCCACCCCCACGCCCGTCCCGCGGCCCCCGCGGCCCCAGACAGCCCCGACTGTCTGCCCCGGGCCCGGGGAGGGCGAGACGGCGGCGTCGAAACGCCGGGGTCCCCTGCTCCACGGCCGCCGAGAGTGAAGACGGGTCCGCACTAGCTCCGCCGAGTTGGGGGGTGCGGGGCCGCAGGGGTCGGTTCGGTGCCACCGAGCGTGCTGAGCTCCCGGCGGGCCCCAGGCCGGAGCACCGGACCGAGGTGTCCCAGGGACCACTCTGGCGCGCGGAGACCAGGGCCAGGGCTGCTGCGGAGGCCGCGGGACAGGCCCGCGCTGCTTCCCTCCTCCTCCCCCCCTCCCCCTCCCCCTCCCCCTCCGCCACCGCCGCAGTCGCGCTGCCCTCCCGTCTCCCCGAGCTGCAGAGCTAAGGGCCGGGCCTGGATTTGCCCGGGGGCCTGGGCGGGGTGGGGGTGCGCCTCTGGCGTGGAGGGAGGGAGGAGCGACCGAGAGCGAGAGCAATTTTTAAGCTTGCTGCGCTCTCCAGAGGCGTCTGCTGCTTTCCGTGCCGCTGGGAAGGGAAAGTCAAAGATAGTGGATCCTAAAATGCCATCCGCCAAGGGACCTGAGATGTGGGGGCTCCGGCCAGCTCGTTTTTGTCTGGAGGGGGACGCTGGGGCCCGCAGGGAGAAATTTACCTGTCCCTCTCAGGGCTCAGGTTCAGAAAAGAGCACTGAGGTCTCAGAGCCACTGCTGCGTGCAGATGAGCAGTGATGGAATTGGCCCAATGGGGGGACAGAAAAGCCTTGCTTGCTCGGAGTTGCCCGCTGGGCGGAGGTGGGTGGGTCTGCCCCCGCCTCCGCAGTCGGCCCCTTCCTTCCCGGCCCTGGGCCCCGCCGTAGGGTGCTCTCCGGGGCCATGTGGAGAGGAATATTTGAGGGCACTCGCTGGGGATGGCAGGCCACACGGCAGGGAGAGGCTCCCCGTTGGCGGAGCAGAGAGCAGGCAGCTGGCCGGGCTCCAAGCCCAAACGGGGCCTAGAGGACTGGCCTGGGAGAGTCAGACCCAGGCGGGGCCACGGCCGCAGCTCTCAGCCCTTGCTGAGCTGCCCTCGCTGGCCTTCCAGAACATCGCCAACCCTTGCCAGCCCAAGTCCACCGGCACCTGTCAGTAGCCTAGGGCCCCAGGCCCAGCTGGAGCCCACCTGCGCCCCCCACAGCAGAGGCCAGAGCCGAGCGCCGACAGGGGCGAGGCGGGAAGTGGAGTGGCTGAGGCTCAGGCGTCTGGTCTCAGCCCTCGGAAGCCAGAGGCGGCCTGAGACTGAACCTCAGCGCCACCACCTACATACAGTCAGTGTGACCTCGGTGAACACACTCAGCTTCTCTAAGCCTGTTTGGTAATCTAGGCAATGGAGATAATAACACCCACTTTCCTGAGGTTTCTAGAACACAGACAGGCAAATAACGTGTATGAAAGCATGCTCACCACACATTTTAGCTGGATCTAAATAAATCGTAACTGGGTCTCCCTTCTCCCTCCTGGGCAGGGGACAAAGGCCAGACAGGAAATGTGAAAGCTGGAAGGAAGCTCAGACAGCCCGTCCTTCCCAGTTCACATGTAGCCAAATAGAGGACCAGAGAGGGGAGTCTCCTGCCCCCCAGAGTGAGTCAGGGGTAGAATCAGTCCTAGAATTCATCTGGGGTCAGAATTCCAGAAAAGGAGATCCTGTATTGATCCCAAATCAGGCTTGGCCCAGGTGTTAAGTCATGCTAGCGGTAGATTTTGGAAGGGACCGAAGTACAAAACCAAGGGGCCGTCCCCCCAGAACTCCTCCTCGGTCGGGGCCCCCAGACGCATTCGCGAGAGCAGGCTCGTGGCGCGGGAAGGTTCATAGGCGATGGTGCGGGGCTGCCCAACCCGGGCGCAGGTGTCGTCGGGGTGTGTGCTCTGTCTCACGCGCTTGTGTCCATGTCCCACTCCTGAGCAGGAGTCTGGCTGACGTGGAAAAGCACGTCATGCTTCGCTGGCCTGTGCGTGTTTGCCTCTAGATCTAGAGTGAAACTGGTAGTCTCAGCGGCCATCCCATACCTCTCATTGGGTTGGGCACCCCATGGCACTCACGGGGCCCCGGCCTGAGAGCCTGGCCCCTAGCCATCCTGTCATGGGGCCTGCCTGGCATTTGGGCCCACGGGAAGCCTGGACTCAGCACTGGCCGGGCGTGTGGCGGGCGCCCTGTTCGGGAGGCCTCAGAGACGCCGGCGGGCTGACTGGACCGGCCAGTGTCTGGTGAAGACGCAGCGTTAGCAGGATGCCCTCATGTCCAAGCCCAGGCAGCCAGCCTCCTCCTGCCAAGGCAGGAAAGAGGCAGGGACGGGGCGCATAGCAGGCACGGAGGGAGTGCCTGTTGGGCTGAACTTGGTGCATCTCATGTTAATTCCATGCGTCACACCTAGTCTGGGCCCTGTCGTGGTGTCACAGGCCTAGGAAGCCGGATGGTCACGGCCCCCAGCCCCTAAATACAGGCACATGCATGTGCGGATTCTCCAACAGGAGGTACGCAGGTGCTCTGGGAGCCCTGACCCCAGCACCAAGCACAGCCTCAGGTGACGCCAGGCACGGCCTCAAGTGACGCTGTGATGCCTCTGGCTGCTTCTGCACCTGGTGCAGCCCCAGTGTCCCGGAGCAGACCTGGGACCTCACGCCTCATGAAGGTGGACCGGCACAGCCGTGCTCCCGCGGTCGCCGGCAGCCACCAGGCCGCTCCTGGGCCCTGCTCCCAGTGCCGGCTTCCTCGCCTCCCAGCCCAGGGGCCCCACACTTCGACTTTGGGTCAGCTTCCCCACAGGCCGACCCTTGGTGTTTGAGCCCTGCTTTCACATTGAGTGCCCCACCCTCATGCTGAGCCCCCCGAAATAAATCTTCCAGCCTTGACCATCTAACCCCAGCGCCCCCTCACCCCACCCCAACCGCACGGGGTCCAGCCGTGGACCCCAGGCTCTTCCTGATTCACTTGGAGCAGGAAGGACACAGAAGGGACGCAGATTCCTCCCATAGGAACCTCAGCGCTACCGTGGGTGCAGCTCCAGAGGCGGGGACACCGATCGCCCCCCAGCAGGTGGCTCCCCCTGGAGATGAGGCGGACCCCCATTCCCGGTCCTCACTCACAGGACCTGTTACTGGTTGACCTGGAGCGTTCACACCAACAACGGTCCTGAGGCTGTGAGTGTGCCCACTTTACAGAGGAGGACGCCGGCGGGGGTTGCCGCCAGCAAGCGGGGGCCGGGCGGGGACTCCCCGGGCTCCCCCCGCACACACCCGGGCACCGCAGAGCTCGCCCTCCCGCTGCTCTAGCACATTCAGCCATCGGCCAATCAAAACACCGCAAACCTGGATGGAGGGGATGAGGCTGTGCCGGCAGCAGACCCCCGAGACAGAACAGGGGCTCAGACCGCGGACACCGACACCTACAGAAGGGCAGCGGCCCCCCACCCCACAGGCACCCGTGCGGGCTAACTGTGCCCGTCTCACCCCCCAAATGTCTGTAGAGCCGAAATGAGGTTGAAGAGGCTCTGTGATTATACCCTAATTGCCATAAGGAGACACCGGGCCTCTGCCTGTCTGCTCGGCGACGGCGGGGCGTTGCGGCCGGACCAGAGGCCACACGGCTGCACCAGAAGTCACTGCCATCGATCTGGGCAGCAAACATTCGAGGCACCAGACCCGTGCTCAGTCCTGCAGCTGCAGAGGAAAGTAGAGCTTGACACTGGTCTTCGAAGAGCTCACGGTGAGCTCCCCGGGCTCACTCCCAGTTACAGCCTTGTGCTGGGGGCTCTCCTTCCCCGGCTGCCACGCTGTGACCCCAGGTGGGTGACCCCAAGTGTGGGGGGGCTACTTCTCACTGAGACAGAGGCCGCCTGGTGAGCAGGGTAGGTGCTGACGGGCTGGACTGCTTGAAGTGGGCGCTCAGAGGACTTGGCTGGACCCGGCCTGGACCCAGCACTGTGAGGGCTGACCCACACCCACGGCTCAGTCAGGACACTGCCAAGCAGGCTCTGTCACTGCGCCCCCGTGGAAGGAGGGCCGGGAGCCCGGGGCATCTGCCGAGGCCCAGGAGCAGAGGTCGGACTCAAGCCTCCTGCCCTCCTGGTGACTGTGACACGCAGGCCCCTCCTTGGCCCCTAACCTACGGCTTCCCTGGCATCCAAGGAGCCCTGGGACCTCTGCAGGCACCCTCTGGGGGCCACCGTCAGGGCAGTGGGGCCGGGGCCACAGCCCACGGCAGTGGGAGCAGCCCCACTTTCAACCCAGTCTGTATTAGGGGTCCTCATGAAGTGTTATATTTACTAATGGCTTCAGGAAGTTTGATCTTCCACAAAAGGCAGTGCTCTGGGGCCTGAGCTCTCGCGTGGTGTGAACGTGGACTTGGACGTGTGTGACCTCGTAGCCAAGCGCTTCAGGACACCAGAGCAGCGAGCACAGAAGAGCAGGGGACGCAGTTCGCTGAGCACCTGCTGTGCGTGCCGGGCACCACGGTGCTGTCCCACGCGCTGCGCTGCCCGAGTCCTCCCAGCAGCCACCGCTGACCCATGCTCGGGACGACGGACCTGAGACCCCGACATGTCCGGGACTCGCTCCGGATTACAGAGAGTGTGTGCAGCGGGGCCCCACGCCCACCTGCCCGCCTCGGCCTGAGCCCTCCGCCACGAACAGCGGGAAGGCTGGGGCTGGGGGTGGGGGTGGAGTTAACAGTCTCTGCCAAGAAGAAGAATTAACAGCAAGTGAAAATATGTCACTGTCACTCCGGTGACTTCTGTGAACCAGCTTCTGTTTCTGCCTGGGTGGGAGCCTTGCGATTCGAATCCCATGAGCGTCAAGACCAAGACAGGCATCCGCGTCCCACGGTCCAGTCTCCCCGGAACCCGTGGGAGCCGCAGCCGGTGCTTGTGTGAACACAGCCAAGAACAGGACTCGCCCCCTGATGTGTGTGCAGGGGCACTAGGGACACGTGGGCCCGGGAGGGGCCCAGACGCCTGCGTGCGGGGGGGGGGGGGGCGGACGCCCCTCCCCGGAGAGGAGCACCAGCCCCTCAGACGCCAGGCGCCGCCGTCAGCCGGCTCACTGAGGACGAGCCGCCGGCCCAGGCAGGAGGCAGCGCTCGGTGGACCGCACACGCTTCAAGCCACGAGGACCGCGTGCTTGCTGGTTCTGCCACCTCGTGGCTCGGGGGTCGCCAGGCTCCCTGAGCCTCAGTTTGCTCACCTCCGAGGGCGAGGCCGTGAGGGAGCCCCCCTGGGGCCCCTGCTCCGAGGGTTAAACCAGCTGCTGTCTGAAAAGCACTAGCACAGCCCAGCGGGTCTCGTGGGTACCCGTGGCTGTTACGGGTCGGGCCCCGCGTGTCCGAGCCACCCGGTGCTCAGCGGAGCCGTGACCGGGGCCTGGGGTCTCTGGCGGGCTTGAGGCTGCATATTAAGACGGGTGGTGATTCTCCACGCAGATGATCTGGGCACTTCTGAGAGGGTCTCAGCAAGCACGTCCCCAGACGGGGGAGAGCGATACCCAGGGAGCCTGATCTGCCCCCGCTGGCGCCTGGCCCCCCGCCTCACCCCCTGCGCCCCTCGGCCCCGCCCACTTACATCTGTGTCCCCCAGCTCTCATCCAGGCTGCCGCTTCCCCCCGCCTGGGCGTGGCAGTGGCCTCCTGGCCGTCACCAGGCAGGACGGGCTGCGCTCAGCTGCGGTGACCACGTAATCTGCACGAGCACAGGGCACGTGTGTCTCTGGTCAGTCCCTCTCCTGTCCGGTGGGGTGGGCGGCGTGACCCCCAGGGGCCCAGGCTGGTGGAGATCTGTGCCGACACCTGTCTCCACAGTCACCCAGCCAGGGAAGGGAGGGGCCTCGAAGCTCCCCAGCAGTGACCCGCTCTGGCCTCAGCTCGGTGGACGAGGCAACTCAGGCGGCCGCGGCAGCGGGCACGCACGGCCTCTGGTGTCCCCGCCAAGTCGCTAAGCCACCGTGCCCTGCAGGCCATATGCCCACACACAGCCAAAGCCGTCTGCGACACAGTTCACACTCACACTCACACTCCCAGCAGCGGGGGAGGCCAGGCGTCCTCACGGCGGGCTTGATGGCGGGACCGGGCCGAGCCGGGTCCGGGGCAGGCCTCCCCTTTTCCTTGTGCTCAGGAGCTGTCGTCCTTGGGCAGGCATCAGGAGAAGCACGTGGGCACGTGGTTTCCCCTGAAGTAACGAGAAAGCGGATTCTAGAAGCAGAAGAGGTGCTCTGTTCCGCAGAGTTGCCAGTGCTGCCCGGGCCGGGAGGAGGCGGGACCGAGGGAGGACCTTCCGGGGAGGAGCTCGCCATCCGGCGCGGGGGGCCCAGTCGGTAAACGGTGACAGCACAGGGTGGCCAGCGTCGGTGCAGAGTGGAGCCTGGGGCCTGTGGGAGCCCAGCCAGGTCACCCCACCAGCCTGGGGACAGCAGGACAGCGCCAGCAGGAGAGGACCCAGGGGACAGGGCATGGAGGCCACAGGGGCCTGTGTGCCCCACCACAGAGCTGGGCCTCCCCCCCAGCAGTCTCCAGCCGGGTTCCTGGCCGAGGCTGGTGCCCATTCCTGCATTCAGCAATCACCCAGACGGCTGGCTGGTGGCAGGGCCGGGTGGCGGGCAGTGATGGACTGGAAGATGCTCGTGCAGGGCCAGCCATGCAGGATCTCCGTGGCCGTGGCTCCTCGGGCGGAGGTAGCTTCAGACAGAAACCACTCGGCAGCAGAGGCGTGGAGGCTGGGCTGACAGGGTCCCAGACCCGGGGCCGAGAGCTGCCTACCGCAAGGCTGACTGTGAGAAGAGAGTCTGGGGAGGGGCTGACTCAGCAGCTGCTCGACCCCCATCCAGGCCGGGCCGGCAGCGAGCGGCGAGGTGTCCTGGGCAGCAGCCTCAGTTCAGGCTGGGGGGCGGGCCGTGGGGGCACACGGCTCAGGCCCCACCAGAGGCAAAAGCAGGATGGGGCCCGAGACAGACGTGCAGGCTGGGACCAGACAGAGCCCTGGTGCAGTAAGCCGGCCCTGGGGGGATGCCAGCCAGAGGACTCCAGGGCAGAGCCGGGGGGGACGGGGGGGGGGCCGGGAACGAGGCCACTGGGAGCAGGGCAGGGCTGTGACGGGGAGTCCAGACCCTGTGGGGAGCTGTATCAGCTGAGGTGGGGCCCCAGGAGGAGGGATGTGGGAGCACCACCAGCGAGCCTGCCCACTTGGGAAATATTGTCCCTTATGAAGCTCAGTCGTGGGGCAGGCACGGGGCTGTGGGGCCCGGGCCAGGGGTCCCAGGTGGGGGCTGTGGGGCCGGGTGTCCCGGGTGGAGGCTGTGGGGCCGGGTATCCCGGGCCAGGGCTGTGGGGCTGGGGCCGGAGTGGCCAGCATTGGAGAGTGTGCCCTGTCCCACAGAAGCATCCTGGGGAGGGCACAGGACATGCCGGTGGCCTGGCCCAGGTGGGATGGGACCTCTCCCTGCAGGGGCCGGGAACAGAGCGGTGAGAGGTGTGGAAGGGACCTGGGTGTCCGGGGGACCCAAGGGGAGCCAGGAGGGCTGGCCCTTACTAGGGGGACGGGGATGGAGGCTGGCGTGCCCTCGCTCTCCCACATGCATGCACACAAGAGCACTTGGGGTCTCCGGCTGTCCCCCCAGGACTGGGAAAGGCAGCATCCAGCTGAGAGGTCGGGCCGAGGTCCCGGGCCAGCTGGAGCACAGCCCCAAGGAGGAGCGGGAGGGAGGAGCCAGGACCCATTGGGGCCCAGACGGCAGTGCTGACCGGGACCCGGGCCTCCGTTGCTGAGCTGGAGGAGGCAGGGCTGGGGTGGGACTGGGCTCTGGCCAAGCAGGATAGAGACCAGGCACAGGGGGAGCACGGGGGTAGTTCCGTGATCCGGGTGGCAGGACGTGAAGGCTTGAAGCAGGCTGTGGCCCGGGAGGGGGGACGGCATGGACTCCGGAGACTCCTGAGTGGAACACTTGACGGCCAGTCGGATATGAGGGGTGAGAGGAGATCGAGCTGAGGTTTGCACAGGGCGCCGCGCGGCCTGCTGGCCGTGACCCTCGACCTCACGCAACCGCAGCTGCTCGGTTGGGGAGCGTTCAGGCCTCGTGCGCGCGCCCACGCGGGGGTTTGGGGTCGCGGTGGGCAGTCGTGTGCTCTCGTGGCTCCGGAGGCCCGCGGTCTGTGGTAGGGGCTGTGCCCCCTCCGAAGTCCCAGGGAAGAACTTCCCTCACCTCTTCCAGTTCCCGGTGGTTTCTGGGAGCCCCCGGCGCTCCGGGCCCGTAGACGCGTCTCTCCGGCCTCTGCCCGGCCTCTGCCCGCCTCTTGACCTGGCCTTCTCCCCCGTGTCCGCACCAGGTGTCAGCGCGGAGCCTGACGCGGGGCTCGAACTCACGAGCTGTGAGATCAGGACTCAGCTGGGGTAGGAAGCTTAGCCCGCTGGGCCCCCCAGGCGCCCCCAGATGTCCCTCTCTTGACCAGGGTGTCGTCTCCGAGCCCAGCACGGCGTCTGAACTGGAGTGTGTTCGCCAGGACCTTGCTGTCTTTTTTCACTTTTTTGAATGTTTACTTACTTTTGAGAGAGAGACCAAGCACAAGCAGGGGAGGGGCAGAGAGAGGGGGGGAGACACAGAATCCGAGGCAGCTGTGAGCGGTCAGCACAGAGCCCGACTTGGGGCTTGAATCCATAAACCTTGAGATCATGAGCTGAGCCAAAGTGGGACACCTAACTGACTGAGCCACCCAGGCGCCCCAGCAAAGACCTTATTTTCAAATAAGGTCACAGTCACAGACTCCGGGGGGTTTACACACTCGCAAATGCACACGCATGTGTGTTTCCTGGGAGCTGGCCAACCGGCAGTTTGATTAGACCCATCGCTTAGACTCGCAAAGAATTTGGTTGGTTCAAAATGCATTACTGAGCACTTTTATGAACCAGGAACTCTCACATTATCTATTTTAAACACCCCTGTGAGGTGTGAGGTGCCCTCCCATTATGTGGAAGAGAAGCGATCTGACAGATCTTCCAGACCCTGAAAACGAAAGGCTTTCATGGCGAAATCAGTCCCTGGAAAGATCCGTCATCGCTGGGCTGCTCAGGGCCTTCGCGGTGGGAGCAGGTCTCGAGGTGTCCCTGAGGAATCCTAGCCTCTCGTCACGAAAAGCCAGCAGCCCACCCCTTGCAGCCAGCCCCTCACCCCAGCCTGAGGAGCAAAGTCAAGGTCACCTGCTTTGTGGCTTTGCTATTGATCACTTAATAAGTCGGCTCCTGTGTCGTCGTGACAGATGTGTGACAGATGTGTTTAGCCACCCCCTCAGCAAACAGTGCCGAGCTCCCGGGGCATTTCCTGGTCCGGAATCGTTGAGCCGAAAGGAACAGGAGCCCATTCCAAGCAGCCGGAGCCAAAAGAAGGACTTCTTGGAATCGCTGAGCTGGTGACTCACGGAGCCGGGGAGAAAACCTGTGCGGGGGGCCACGGGCTGGGAACCTCGTCCCCACCCAGCCCCGAGCCGCACAGGCCCCGCCCCCGCTTTTCTGCCACCCCGGTTTCCTTCTGCGTCTTCTCTCTGCCTCTAGGCGCTCACCACGCGCGCGGCTGGTCAGCTGCCTCTCCCTGTCACTGCTGCGACACCGGGGACCCAGGGCTGGCCTCCCGGAGGCCAAGGGGCGGGCCGCGGGGGAAGTGCTTCTGCCCGGGCATTGCCCCCTCGGGGGTTCCCAGCACTGGGAGAACAGCACGTCCCCCTGCCCGGTCCCTCCGCCCCTGAGTCCTGCCTCAGCGGGTCTCGGGAGGGGCCAGGCGAGGCTCTCCGCCCTCCTGGGAACAGCACCACAGTCCCCACAGGGGCGCCCGGGCGGCTCAGTCAGCTAAGTGTCCGACTCTTGGTATCAGCTCAAGTCGTGATCTCATGGGCCGCGAGTTCAAGTTCCGAGTCAGGCTCTGCAATGATTCAGAATCTGCTTGGGATTCTCTCTCTGCCCTTCTCTCTCTCTCTCTCTCTCTCTCTCAAACATAAATAAACTTAAAAAAAAAAGTCCTCGCCGTGCAAGCTGCTAAGGGCTTTGCTGGGGGCGAAGCAGGCCGAGCAGGATGAGCGTGAGGGAGGGAGGTAAGCTCTGAGTCGGAGGAGCGGCAGGCCTTCTGAAGGCCCTTGCGTTTGTCATCGAGAGCCGTGAGGTGACTAGTGTGCAGGCCACCGTGGGGACCGAACACACGTGGGCGGGATTCGTGAATGAGAAAGCGCCCGTGCAGAGGGAGGCAGGAGACCTTCATTCTCCGCGTGCTCTCGTGACTCCCGTGTCCGGGGCAGTGTCCCCCAGCTCTGAGCCCCGCCCACCCCGCCGTCTGGGGGCGACCCTCCGTCCGGCTTGGCCCAGGACTCCCGTGGTCTGGGCACTGGGGGTCTGTCCTGCAGGAGCCCCTGGGTCCAGGGCAGCGTGGGGTGTGGTCTCCCTGCCCGCCAGGGGGCCCAGCGCCCGGGGTCCCGCCGGTGGTTGAGAAAGTGGGAGGCAGGGGCCCTCTGGCCACCTCCCCAGCTGCCAGGGGCTCATGTCTGCAGAGCTGCCCTGGATGGAGAAGGTTATGACCCAGACCTGAGGACTGAGGAACCCGGTGCCTGGGCAGCAGGGGGACCAGATCCAGCCCCGGCGGCCATCAGGCAGCGGGAGCCGTCCGGTGGTCAGGCCGTGCAGGGGGGAGCAGGGGGATCCTGGGGCAGGCACAAACCCCGGCCCTGGTGAAGCCCCAGTCCTGAGCAGTCCTTCCAGCCCACGGGAGACACAGGTGTGTTTCTAGAATGTTCCCTCCAGCCAAGAGAAGGAAGGACCCAGCTGTGATTCTGCACCTGGCACAAGCCCCGCGGTGAGGTCTGAGCCCTCCTGGGAACTCGGTAGTGACGGGTGTGTTTTCTGGATCAGTCCCTCCTGACCTGCTGAGGCCCCCGGCGAAGGCCTAGACCGGCGCGTGGTTGTCAGCCTTGAGTGAACTTACAGTCACCAGGAGACGCGGGGGCCACAGCCAGACCTCAGAGCCCAGTGTCCCACCATGGCTGAGACCCAGAGGTGGGGGCGCCGGCCGGCAGCTGAGGCCCCTGGAGGAATCCGGAACGGTCGCAGCCATCTGGCTTTGAGGCTCAGAGTGTCTCTGGCTCCATCACAGGGTCCCGACCCTCAAGTCAGGGTGCCCACTTCTCACTCCAAGTCTGTCCTGGATGTGGAGGCCCAGGGGGACTTCTGGGCCCTTCCTTGCGGCCCTGGGCGCTCCTGGGGTTGCTCACCAAGCCTGCTCCGTAACAAGGTCAGGTGTGGCCCGGGGGGGGGGGGGCCCACCTCTGCGGCACCTCGGGTCTGCTCCAGCCACGCTCATGGGCTTGTTAACATCCGGTTAGCACGGGCTCCCAGAAGAGGCCCCAGCTTTGTGTCTGGGCTTATCCCGTATCCTTGCTGACATATAGTGAGTCCTGCTCCCCGCAGTGTCCCGGGGAGGCCCCACACGTGGCCCTGCATGGCCCTGGAGAGCTCTGGGGTGTCCCCACCGCTGATTCCAGAACAACGCTGCTGTTCTGCAGAGGGAGCCTCCCAGGTGACCACGTGGTCACATCCTCGTGGCAGGTGTGACTCGGGTCCCATCCTGTGTCACGTGAGGCCCTGTGGTGGCAGGTGTGATGCGGGTCCTGTCCCATGTCACGTGAGGCCCCGTCGTGGTAGGTGTGACTCGGGTCCCGTCCTGTGTCACGTGAGGCCCTGTGGTGGCAGGTGTGACGCAGGCCCCATCCCATGTCACGTGAGGCCCCATCGTGGTAGGTGTGACGTGAGTCCCGTCCGGTGTCACATGAGGCCCTGTGGTGGCAGGTGTGACGCGGGCCCTGTCCCGTGTGACGTGAGGCCCCGTCATAACATTCTGGTCGAGCTCTCCAGACTCTGAGAAGCCCCAGGTGGTCCTGCTTGGTCGGGCCCCGTTCTGGGTGTGCCCAGCCTGTGCTCCCGGCCCCATCCCAGTGGGCCCTGGGCCCGGTACGTGCGCCCTGCACTGTGCAGGGGCCCCTCTGGCCTCTGCTCCGCCGTGTCTCTCTGGGGAGGCCCAGGGTGGTTCAGCCCTCACGGCCAACCTGGGATGGGTCTGAGCTCGGATCCGACCTCATCTGAGGCTGGGCGACCCTGTCGAGAGCTCTGTCGGTCCCCAGGGCCACTGCCCCTCCCTGGAAAGGGCTGACCTTGACGGTGTTTATCCAGAACCCAGCAGTGCCCCAGCTCCCTTTGGCTCCCCGGCCACAGGGGCGCTCAGGTGCTTGGGGACAGGCATCCTGGTTCTCCGTGGCTGTTGGGAGGCTCCAGCGAGCTGGGCTGGTCCCACTGAGGCCGTGGACCCTGGGACCCAAGCCAGAGCAGGCCAGCCAAGCCCCACCGTCCTCAGCCTGACCCCTAAGAGCAGACCGCGCTGTTCCGGGATCTGGCAAGTCTGTCCCAAACACCCCGCAACGAGCCAGAACGGAGCGTAGGGAGGGGAGGGCACGTCAGGGGCAGAGCACACGTGTCCAGACGCCTGAGGCAGGAGGGGAGGAGGAGGGAGCCCCCGACCTGAGCAGGGGGACTGACCAAGAAGGGGAGCTATGCGGGTGCGCCTGCAGCCCCTGCCAGCCGACCTCACCTTCCCAGCGGGAGGAGGCCGAGAGGTGTGGGGGCGGGGGAGGTGGGGGTGGCGACCAGAGGGGCAGGGATAGACCCCGCGAGGCAGGGCCCGAGAGGTGCGCGGACAGGACAGCAGGTACAGGCAGAGAAACAGCCAGAAGATCGCAGAAGAGCACAGGGGAGGGGAGAGGAGAGGAGGGGAGGGGAGAGGATGTCTTCCCAGCCCTGCGGACCAGGAGGTGGGCACCCCCTGGAACATGCCAGCTGGACACAGCCGGGCTCCCTGTCTAGGTGCTGCGGTGGAACCAGGCCGGACCCCAGACACCCCACCCCGCCCCGCACCTCGGGGCCGGCGCCCCTCTGCCCATATCCCTCCGTGTGAATGCTGTGCGTATGTCCACAGTCCAGCCTGGGGGGGATCTGGGGGGGCGGTCAGGAGAGGACGGGGAGAGAGTCCTGAACGCCCCTTGGGAGGCCCACCCTGACCCTGACCTTGATCTGCTCCTGTGAAGACCCCAGTCACCCACCAGATGGGCACCTTTGACGTTGCCTGGAGCTTCTGAAGGGGATGGGGGCCTGGAGAGTAATCCCGTCCTCACTGCCAGCCCCCAGAACATGGCCCAGCCAGGAGGTCCCCTCCGGTTTGAATGAGGCTCCGATGTCCCCATCCAAGCCCGCTTGCCAGGGGAACAGTGCGGCCCTCGGGTGGTACGGGTGGAGCCGCCGTGGGGGCCGCTTGCTGGCCGTCGGCCACCAGCATCATGGCCTCGGACCCTCGGCAGCCGGGAACGGAGGGGCCCTCTCCGTGCCCACGTGGTGCACGGCTGGCTGCCGTCCCGGTCCCCCTGCCACCCGGCGCCGGGCACCTCGCGACCCAGGATTGTTGGCTGGTCTGCCAGACTGCACGTTACACCCCGTGCGTTTTTATCTTCCGACAGGAAGTCTGTGCGTCTTGACCCCCTTCTCCCATTTTGCCCCCCACCTCTGGTGACCACCAGTCTGTCCTCTCCTTTTCTGTGAGTTTGATTTTTTTTTTTATGTTTTTATTTATTTTTGAGAGAGAGAGAGAGAGAGAGAGCAGGAGCAGGGGAAGGTCAGAAAGAGGGGGAGACACAGAATCCAAAGACAGGCTCCAGCCTCTGAGCTGTCAGCATAGAGCCCAACACGGGGCTCGAACCCACGAACCCTGATATCATGATCTGAACCGAAGTCAGATGCCCAACCGACTGAGCCACCCAGGCGCCCTGGGTTTGTTTTTTAGGTTCCACTTTTCTTATCTGTTCATCCTTTGGTGGACATTGAGTGGTCTCCTTCTCTTGGCTACTGGACAAAACGCGGCCCGAACATGGCGGTGCAGGTGGATTTTTGGAATTGGTGACTTTGTTTCCTTCCGATAAATACTCAGGGGTGCAGCTGCTGGGTGCAGGGCAGGAGCCTCCACACTGCTCCCCAGGGCGCGGCACCCGCACGCCCGCCCGCAGTGCCGAGGCCTCCCCTCTCTCCATGTCCCCGCCAGCGCCGCCGTCTCCCGTGTGGTCAACGCCAGCCGTCCCGCCGGGCCAGCGGGGGGACCTCGCTGTGGTTCTGATCTGCGTTTCCCTGAGGAAAGCTCCAGCTCCCTCTTCCTCCAGACCGCTTCGGCTACGTGTGGTCTCCTGTGGTTCCGTACGAACTTAAGGATTGGTTGTTCCATTTCTGTGAAAAAAGGCGTTGCGATTTTGAGAGGAGTTGCCCTGCGTGTGTAGACTGCTTTGGGTTTGTGGACATTTTAACGATATTGAATCTTCAGTCCGTGAGCACGGACTGCCTTTCCAGTTCTTTGTGTCGCCTTCGATGTCATTCGTCAGCGTTTTATAGTTTTCAGAATACAGGTCTTCACCTCTTTGGTTAGGTTTATTCCTAGATAGTTTACTGTTTGGGTGCAACTGTAAATGGAGTTATTTTCTTAATTTCTCTTTCTGCTGTTTCAACATTGCTGTGTAGAAATGCAACAGGTTTCTGTACCTTGATTTTGTGTCCTACGAGTTTGCGGAGTTCACTTATCAGTCTAGTAGTTTTTTGGTCAAGTCTTCAGTGTTTTCTATATACAGTATCATGCCATCTGCAAATAGTGAAAGTTTTATTATTTTTTCCTTACCAGATGCCTTTTATTTCTTCTTCTTGTCGGGTTGCTGAGGCTAAGATGCCCAAATTATGTTGAATAAGAGTGGTGAGAGTGCGCACCCTTGTCTTGTTCCTGACCTTGGGGGAAAGCTGTTTTTCACCAGTGAGGATGACGTTAGCTGCGGTTTTTCATATACGGCTGGTATTATGTGGAGGTATGTTCCCGCTAACCCTGCTTTGCTAAGAGTTTTTATCATAAGTGAATGATGAATTTTTTCAAGTGTTTTTTTCTGCATCTATTGAGATGATTGTGTCATTTTTACCCTCCATCTTGCTGAGACGGTCTGTCACACCGAGTGACGGGGGGGAGGTTGAACCATCCTTGCATCCTGGAATGAATTCCTTTCAGTCTCGATATGTGATCCTTTTACTGTGTTGTTAATTCAATTTGCTCATGTTTTGTTGAGGACGTTTGTATGTAGGTTCCACGGGGATATTGCCTGTACTTTTTCTTCTGCGGTGTCCTTGTCTGCTTTTGGTATCAGGGCAGTGCTGGCTTGGAAAAATGAGTTTGGAAGCATTCCCACCTCTTCAACTCTTGGTAAGAGTTTGAGAAGGACAGGTATTAAATCCTCTTTGAATGTTTGGTAGAATTCACCAGTGAGGCCTTCTGGTCCCAGACTTTTGCCTGTTGGGAGGTTTTGATTACTGATTCAATCTCCTTCCTGTAATTGGCCCATTTAGATTTTCTATTTCTTGATGATTCAGTCTTAGAAGACTCTTAGGTTCCTAGGAATTTACCCAATTTTCTAAGTTGTTGATTCGTTGGTGTGTAATTGTTCATAGTAGTCTTTTATGATCCCTTGTATTTCTTTGGTATCAGTTACAACTTCTCACTTTCATTCCTGAGTCCTCTCTCCTTTCTTCTTACTGAGTCTAGTTAGACGATTATGAGTTTTATTTATCTTTTCAAAGAACCAGGTCTTCTTTTCATAGATCTCTGCTATTATTTTTTTCAGTCTCGATTTTGTTTATTTCTGCTCTGATCTTTACTATTTCCTTCCTTCTACAAATGCTGGGCTTTGTTACTCATTTTCTAGTTCCTTTAGGTATAAAGTTAGATTGTTTTCCTGATCTTTTTCTTATTTCTTGCATCACTACTCACTGCCCTCCTGGAGCTGTGTTTGCTGTGTCTATAGATTTTGGTATGTTATATTTTCACTTGTATTCACCTCAAGGGTTTTTTTTTTAATTTCTTCATTGAATCGTTTGTTGTTCAGTACTGTGTTTAATCTTCCCACGTTTGTGATTTTTCCAATTTCCTTTTTGCAAGCGATTTCCAGTTTTGTACCGCTGTGGTCTGAAAAGATGCTTGACATGATTTCAGTCTTAAATTCATTGACACTTGTTTCACGGCCTAACATATGGTCTCTCCTGGAGAATGTTCCGTGTACGTTTGACCAGACTGTGTGTTCTGCTGTTTGGGGGATGGAATGTTCTGTGTAGAGTTGTCAGATCCATTCGGTCTAATGTGTCTTTTAAGGCCACTGTTTCCTTGTTGATTTTCTGTCTGGATGATCTGTCCATGGATGCCAGTGGGGTGTTACTGTCCCCCCTATTACTGCGTTGCCATCCATTTCTCTTCCTACGTCTCTAGCATTTGCTTCATCTGCTTAGGCGCACTTATGTTGGGTACATAAATATTTAAAATGTTGTATCTTCCTCCTGGATTAACCCCTCTATCATCAGTAATGCCCACATGTGTCTGTTATTATGGGCTTTGTTTTCTTTTATTTTAATGTTTTTATTTATTTTTGAGAGAGAGAGAGAGAGACAGCGCAAGCAGGGGAGGGGCAGAGAGAGAGGGAGACCCAGAATCTGAAGCAGCTCCAGGCTCTGAGCTGTCAGCACAGAGCCCGACGCGGGGCTCAAACCCACGAACCGTGAGATCATGACCTGGGCCACAGTCGGGTGCTCAAGGGACTGAGCCCCCATGCGCCCCATGGGCTTTGTTTTCAAGTTTCTTCGGTCTGATATAAGTGAGTGACCTCAGCTTTCCTTTGGTTTCCATTTGCATAAAACATCTCTCTCCGTCCCTTCCCTCCCCGCCTGTGAGTCCTCACATCCTGCAGGCCGCCTGGAGACGGGTCTTGTTGTTGTTGTGGTTTTACTGATTCAGCCACTCTGTGTCTTCTGACTGGAGAATTTAGTCCATTTTTGTTCACGGTACTTACAGACAGGTTTGTACGTGTTGCCATCTTGTTCATTCTTTGCTGGATGTTTCGATTTCCTCTCTGTTCCTTTCTTCTCACTCCCGTCCCTTGTGGTTGGATACCTTTCTGTGGTGTCATGTTTCTGTGGTCGCCATGTGACCTACCTATGTCAGCCCGCGGACCCCCCGGAGATACTGTGTGTGGGGTCCCAGACCGCTGTAGGGAAGCGAATGTGGTGCCAAAGTGAGTCGAGTGAACTCTCTGGTTTTCCAGGCACACTAAGGTTAGGTTACACGACACTGGAGTTTATTATTTCTTACACACGTGCAATAGCATGATGTCTAAGAAAACAATGTGCCGACCTAAATTTTCAAATACTTCATCGCTAAAAAAATGTTAACCGTCTTCTGAGCTGTCAGGAGTCCTAATCACCAATCACCACAACAAACATAACAACAGCGCAAAAGTCTGAGATACTGCAAAAATTACCAAGAAGTGACACAGAGACGCAAAGTGAACAAATGCTGTTGGGAAAATGGTGCCATAGACTTACTTGAGGCGGGCTTGTCACAGGCCTGTGTGTGCAGACACGCAAAGGGCAGCGAAGTGCAGCGCAGCAAAGCACGGGGCAATGAGGCGTGTGTGTGCCCGTGTGTGCCCGTGTCTGTGTGTCTGTGTGTGTCCGTGTGTGTCCATCTGTGTGTGTGCCCGTGTGTGCCCGTGTGTGCGCGCGTGCGCGCCCGTGTGTGCCCGTGTGTGTCCGTCTGTGTGTGTGCCCGTGTATGTGCCCGTGTATGTGCGCGTGCGTGCCCATGTGTGCACGCCCGTGTGCGTGTGTGCCCGTGTGCGTGTGCGTGTCCCAGTCTGTTTTACATGGACAAGTTAAGTTGGGACACAGTCTACAACTTTGCGTTTTTACACCCTCTCCCCCACTTTATGCTTTTCATGTCATATTTTACATCTTTTATTTCTTTTGACCCCTTAACTGATCGGTGTAGTTCAGTTATTCTCACTATGTTCATCATTGCCCTTTATTCTAGCTTTATAGGTCACTAAGCCGCTGCCTCTACTGCATGTTTCTTACCAGTGAGGTTCTTGCTCCGTGTCCGCTGGCGGCCCAGGCCGGTCCGGAGCTCAGGGAAAGGTGCAGAACGCGCCCCCTCGGCAGGCGGGTGTGCATGCCGATGCACCCGTGGGTGGTCCAGGTGTGGAGAGAGATCTCGGAGCTCAGAGACATGGACAGCCCAGCTTGTCCACCCAGGCCTCCCCATCACGGATGGAAGCCCAGGCCTGATAGGGGAGGGGGCCCACCCGCCCCGAGCCGCATCATGGGTCAGGCTCCATGTCCAGTGTCCTCTCTCTGCCCAGGAGGCCACTTGCCCTGTAACTGGGGGCGTGCCCCTGCCCATCACTGGAAAGGGCCCCGGGTACTGGGGAGCCTTGGACTGCAGCCCGGCGCCCCCCTGCAGGAGCCATGCCACCCCTCCCACCGCAGCCCTCCGTGAGAGGGCAGGCACCTCTGTGCAGGCACCTGCAGGCCCACAGGCCACCCAGGCCACACGGGCAGGGACCGGCCACCTTCCTGTTGCCACACGGCCGGCCGTGAACTGGGTCCATCTGCATGCGGCTGAGGTCCTCGCCCAGCCTTGCTCTGTTCTCCAATTGCTTTATGTTCGCGTCGTCCTGGGACCCGGAACTCACCCTTTCTGTGTGTGTGTGTGGCGGGGGCGGGGGGGGGGGGGGGGGGGGGGGGGGGGGGGGGGGGGGGGGGGGGGAGGCTTTGTTCTTTCCTAGAGGATTTTCCTGCCTCTCTCCACCTAGTGTCTCTGACCCCGCCTCCCTTCTCCGGCTCTCTCCATCTGTGTCTCCACCTCTGTCTCCATCTGTGTCTCCACCTCTGTCTCCACCTCTGTCTCCATCTGTGTCTCCACCTGTGTCTCCACCTCTGTCTCTATCTTTGTCTCCACCTCTGTCTCCACCTGTCTCCTGCCTTGTCTGCGCCCCCTTCCCTCCCCACCCCCACCCGGTCCCCACGTGGAGCGGAGTCTACTTTGTGAGCCCCCCGAGTCTGGGTGGGTGAGGCCTGGGCCCGGCTGGGTGCGAGGCTCCGTGCCCGCAGTGAGCGCCGTCTGCCGGGCACTGGGGCAGCGTGGGAGGGGGAGGTTCACGGGCACCACGGGGCATACAGCTCTCTGGTCATCTGAGCCACTTACTGTGCCGCCCGGCCGCCCGAGGCAGCAGAAGCATCACCCGGCCGGGAGCGGACGCTTCCGGCTCAGCAGGGCCGCTCCTTGGATGGGGGCCCCAGCCTCCCTGTGAAGGGGGGGTCGTGCGCCCTCCTCCGGGGGACCGTGCCCCCAGCCGGGCCATGTCCTGCTGCAGTGCAGCTCCCGAGCTGCCCGCACACCAAGCCCTGTGGCCTCGGCCCGACAGAGCCCCAGACTGTTAACCGCCCGCTCGTTAGGAGACATGGTGAGGATTCCGGGGCAGTCCCGTCCCGGGGCCCCCACGCCCGACCCGCCACCAGTCGCTGTCCGGTCATTTGGGGTCTAGACGGTGTCTCCAAGGACAAGACACACGGGACACGTGTTAGGAGACTGGCCATGGCCACCAGGCCGACCTGAGCAGGGGGGACAGGGGTAGAGGCGAGGCCCCACGGAGGCAGTGGATGGAGCACCCCTCCACCAGCCCTTCGTGGTGGAGGAGACGGCACGGCGTGGGGAGGAGGCCTCCGGGAACTGATCCTTCTCCGAGGGGCAGAGAGCCCCCCATGGCTGAGGCGGCGTGATGGCCTGGGCTCAGCCTGCGGCCTCTCATGGCTACCGTCCCTGCCAATGGGGGGCTGGGGGCAGGCTTACAGGACCCGGGCTGCAAGTGGCCGTGTTCCCTAAGCTGGGCCGCTCGGGAGGAGGCCTCTGTTAGGGAGAGGGGCCTCCGCCAAGCCCCTCACTGCCCGCAGCTCTGGGGTCCCGCCTCAGGGGTGACCCCCAACCCGGCCCCTCCCCAGGCGAGCAGCTCCGCGCCCCCCCCCACCCCCTGAAGCCTGGCAGGTAAGGAGACCGCGCTCGCCCTGGGAACAGGGCCCATCCCTGGGGACCCAAGGAGAGCCACCGCATCCGTCCGTGTGCAGCTGAGCGTCCCTGGTTTAGGAGTTAGGACCCAGAGCCTCACCCGCCCGCAGGCTCCGCGGCTTTCCCGTCTTTACTCCAGCGCGGAGCTCGTAGGCACGCGGGGAAGGTGTCCCCCTGGCCCCTCGGCCCCTCTGCTGTGTGGCCTTGAGCGAGTGGCTCAACCTCTCTGTGCCTCAGGTTCTCTCAACTTGGGGAAGGGAGGACTCCGCGGGATCATGGGGGACGAGCCCCGCTGTGTTCGTCATCTCTGGGGGGAGGGGTGCAAGATGCCACCTGCAGCCGCCTCTCCACCTGCTCCTGGGGGGTGCCCGCCCCTCCCAATTCAGTTATCTGAGGCTGCAGCTGACATTTCTTTCCGCAGCCCAGTTATCTGTTTCCTAGGAAACAAGTGAGGGACACGGAGTGTACAACCCGCACGCGCACGCGCGTGCACGCGCACGCACACGCCGGCTGCCGCTGAGGCTGACAATTAGCAGAAATACAGTAAATGTCAGCAGAGGCTAAAAATAGTTTACGCGCCGCGTGTCGGCTGCGGCTCCCTGCCTCCTGGGCGCCGCGGGGGGAGGCGGCGGTGCACCCCTGCCCGGCAGCCTGCGATCCGTCTCTGCGCCTCCCACCCGCCTCTCCCCTCCTCCTCCAGGACCCAGGTCCGCCCACAGGCTGGGCCCCCAGCGCGTGGCCCGCCGTCTGCCGCCCTGCCAGCCTCGCTCCGCGTCCCGAGGCTGACCCCTCAGCCCCCCAACCCCACCGGCAGGCAGCCTGGAGACACATGACCTCCCCTGCCCTACCCGACCCCCCAAACCTGCCCTTTATCCTGTCAGTGCCCCACCCCCACCTCTAGTCACGCCCGGCCCGTCCTCCCCCCGCCCCCGCACCGCCCCCGACCCTGCCCGTCCCCAGGAGCCACAGACGTCCTTGCCGCCTCCACTCGCCTTGTCCAGTGCACGTCACACCTGGACCCCCCGCGCTGGGCAGCCCTCCTGCTGTCTCTGGACTGACCAGAGGGTGACTTTCTCGGCCCCGCCCCCCGGGGTCTCACCTCCGTCACAGCCTCCGCCCCGCCCCCGGGGTCTCACCTCTGTCACAGCCTCCATCCCCACAGCGCCGGGTCTCACCTCGTCAAACTCTTGGCCCCGCCCCCGGGGTCTCACCTCCGTCACAGCCTCCATCCCCACAGCGCCGGGTCTCACCTCCTCCTCCGCGGTGAGCGTCGCTGTGGCAGGTGTGCCCGCGAGGGTTCCCGGCGCTGTTCTGGGGGTTCGTGCGCTTCAGCTCGTCCAGCGACACAACAGACGTGTCTCTGCCTCAGCTCCTCTGCCTCCAGGAGCCGAGGGGCCTGCCCTGAGCCCGACCCGCCTTCCCGTGCCCCTGCACCCAGCAGAGGTGCTTCCTGGGGCCGCGTCTGTCTCCTCATCGCTGTGGCCCCAGGACCAGAGATGTGCTGCACCCAGCGGGCACCCGGTCCCCAGGGGGATGCTCTTGTGCATCTTCTCTGTGGGCTTCTCTGCAGTTTGTTGGCAGATGGGGGTTTGTGGGCTCCGTTTCCTTCTCACACGATCCAGAGCGCGGGCTCTGTTACGGGGAGCAGAGCCTCCCTTAATCGGGAGGCTGAGAGTGCTCGGTGGAGCGGCACCGGGCGAGGACAGATGAGGACTGTGGCCGGGGTGCGCGGCGGACACCCACACAACAGCGGTGGACAGCGGCCCCCGCGGCTCGGGCGGACGCCCCGGGAATCACTCGTCTTCTTCTTCACACAGCACTATTTCACGGTCAACTTCAGCCACGAGAACCAGAAGGCCCTGGAGCTGAGGACGGAGGATGCCAAGGACTGTGATGAGTGGGTGGCAGCCATCGCGCACGCCAGGTGTGTCTCGCCCAGCCCGCGTGGCCGGGGCGACCCCGGGCCCTGGAGGGGGAGGGTGTGGGAAAGAGGGGTCCCGGGTCGCAGCCCCTCAGGTGCCACAGGGGCCAGATGGGGAGAAAACCAAAGGGGTCCCCGTATATGCTGCAGAGAAAATGGGGCTCCACCCTGGATTGGATCTTTTGGGTCCTGGAGAGGTGACAGGCTTGTGGGCACAGCTGAGTCCCTTGGCAGAGCTGAGTCCTGTCCAAGGGCGGGGACACCCGGATTCACCCCTCCCAACAGGTGGTTTTTACGGTCCAGTAGAGAGCCGTGTGTCTCTGTATCTGCCTGTTACACGTGAGGTCCCGATGACAGAGACCACGTGCGATTCCACGTCCCCGAGACTTGTAGAGGCCTGAGCAAGCGCTCGGCAAAGGTGGATTGGAAAATGCAGGGATGAGCAAATGGATGGAGGGTGGACGCAAGGCTGGATGTTGACTTTGTATGTGGAAGATGGAGGGCAGATAAATGATTAGTGGTTGTGTTGAAGTATGTGTGACGCTGGCTGGCTGGACAGCTGGTGGGTGGACGGGTCGGTGGGTCGGTGGGTGGGTGGGTGGATGAATGAATGGGTGGATGGGTAGGTGGTTAGATGGGTGGGTGGGTGATGAGCGGGCGGGTGGGTGGATGGATGGATGGATGGATCAGTGAGCGGGCAGGTGGGCGGGTGGATGGATGGATGGATCAGTGAGCGGGCAGGTGGACGGGTGGATGGGTGGATGGAGAGACGGGTGGATGAATGGATACCAGGGCCCTTCCTTGAGCTCTGGAACAAGTGACCCTGTATTATGGCCACAGCATTGATGCTGACTTTGAGGTCAGGCCACTCCAGCCCTGTCCTCCGGGAGTGTCCAGCAGGGGACCAGGTTCTCGCACGTGAACGTGTAGAGTCAGGCTCCTGTGTGGTGCTGGGCAGACAGGGACGGACGCGGGCATCCCCAGGAATGTCACAGTGCAGTCCGGAAGACACTAGCAGATCCACATCCAGCTCTGGCACATGACAGCTGCGGTGAGCGCGAGGAAGACATTCCTTCCATCTGCAGGGAGATGGAGGAAGCTGGCAATAGGGTGACTTTGACCTGAGCTGGGGGACTCGCGTCATAGTTAATGGGTTTAACTATGAGCACTTGGGCCACAGCCCCATCGCCAAGGCACTGATGCAGGAGAGAGACTCCAGGGACGATGGAGAGACCAGGTGGGGGGGTAAGGTGAAGTACTGCCAGGCCATACCCAGTCTCGAACCCCCGGCCCGAGTTGTTGGCTTTTTCTCTGTGAACATGCGAGCTAGCGAAGGCTTCACACCAGGGAGTAACGTGGTTGGAGCTTTGCGTTCGAGTGGGAATTGCCAGCGTCGTGGCGAGTGGGTCACGGGGGACGAAGCCAGCCTCAGAGGCACCGGGTGGATGTCAGGCTCCCCGGCACTAACCTAGACCCAAGAGCGGGGCTGTTTTGAGAACCCAATGAGTCTGTTTCTAAGTGTTGAAGCGTTAGAGAATTCTAGTTCATCGTGCATCCCGATGCCCAGGACCCCATGATCTAGAAAATCAATCAATACAGACATGTTCTGGAGACCGTGAGACGCTGCCGCGTGTGGGGTCCAGCCTGGGAGGAAGGACAGACTGACGGTGGCAGATGCGGGACCACGTGGGGCCCTGTGGTTCACGCACGCGGGCAGGAGCGGAAAACGGCTCAACCGCTTTAGAAAATTGGAAGGCAATTGCCTAAAAATTAGCAGTTTACAAATCGTAAGGCCTATTCTGCGACCAGCGAGTCCACCTTTCAGTGTTTGTCTAAGAGAAACGAAAACGCCCACCAGAAGTCCTGCGTGCGCGTGTCCTCAGCAGCTTGATGCCCAGGGGTCCCCAAACCAGAAGTAGCCAAGGTGTCAGAGCTGAGCAGGCGGTCGTGGAGACCCGCCTCGGGGCATCCACGGGACGGAACACTGCTCAGCAATAGAAAGGAAGCCACCACAAATCCACGAGGCAAGGCGGATCAACGTCAAAGTCAGAGAGGAAAGGAAACGGAGGCAGACAAGAAATAGTGCGCGCAGTGTGATTCCGGTTACGGGAGCGTCTGAAGCGGGCCAAGCTACGGTGTGGTGTAGGAGCCTGATGGTTGTTGGGGGCCAGGGGGGAGGGGCGCGGGGGGAAGGGACCCGAGGAAACTTCCCGGGTGAACGTTCCTCATCCCGGGTCAGGCCCACCGTGATCACAACCACTCAAACCTTGTGCGTAAGGTCTGCACCCTCCACTCTGCGTGTGTCAGACTTCACATGTCGGTGATGCAGCCCCAAGTCTCTGACCTGCCCTTTCCACCACCAGCAGAGAAAACTCCGTTTTAAACGGTTCAGGTGATTAGGGCAGGCCCACCTGGAGACTGTCCCCACCTTCCAGCCAGCTGTGTTGGGTTACGGCTAGACGCCCCGCAGACTCACGGGCCTGGGGCGCAGGGGGCTGGCACACCGGGCCTGACTCGCTTCTCTGCTGCGGAACCAGGAGGAGATTGCAGACCCTGAGCCGTGTTCAGTCCCAGCCTAATGTGTTGTGGGTGTGTGCGTGTGTGCATGTGTGCACGTGTGTGTGTGCGTGTGAAGAGGAGACCGACGGCCTCACACGGCTGTATCTAGTAGTATTTCTGCTGGTGTCTCACTCAGATTTTATATGTTTACATAACAGATACATTCAACGTTCAAAAGTAAGCGCTGTGATGGATGAACCGCCTCGGGGGGCCGTGCGCCCTCCCCGCGTGGGTAGGGCTCCTGCGTCCGGGGAGGCTCGGGGCTGTGCGCGAACAGCCGCGTGTGGAGTGTTACACCGAGTGTGCACCGCCCACGCGTCAGGAGGGAGCCCTGTGCCGCGGACGGCCTCGTGGGCGCGTGCAGGCCTGTGTGGTTGGGGACCGCAGCCCGAGGCCAGCCCCGGCTTCCGCCTGAGTGACTGTAGTTAGGGGGAGATCCTGTCCCTTCTCCGGGCCTCCGTCTCCTCGTTTATAAAATGAGGCGGTTGGTCTTTCCTGCTCCCCGAGCCCCCTCCAGCCCCGAGCTGGGTGTGTAAGGACAGTGCTGCACAGAGACAGACTCAGGGCCTGGTCCCGGAGGAGGCGGAGGGGGAGGCGGGAAGGGGGGTAGAGAGAAGGAAGCCAGGCAGAAGGCCCCCCGGACCACCCTGCAGTCGAGACCCCGCTCGGCTCCGAAGCGCTAGCATCAGTGACAAACCCATGAGGTCCCTGGATGGTGTCCCCGGGGATGAGGAGGGGGTGTGGTGTGTGAAACAGACCCCTCCACGCTCTTGGCCGAATTTCCTTGGCAGGTAAAGACAGCTGAGCCTCTCGGGAAGTGGGAGAAACTTTAAAGGGAAGGGCGTATTTATCTCTAGAAGGAGTGGGGCGGCCAGGGCGCAGCTGTGGCGTCCAGATCGGAGTGCTCCCCGGGCACAGGGGCCAGGGCCGCTGCCCCCCAGCCCCCTCCCGCCTTCGGGCTCAGCCCCCTCGGACACCATCAGGGGACCATGCTTCCTCAGCCTCCGAGCGCCCCAGTGCGGCCCCCACCCACGGCCTCCTGGGGACCCTCCTGTCATTCAGGGTTTGTCGGGAAGCTGTTATTGTCCTACTGAGGTCTCAGCGCCTGTCTGTGACCCCTGAGTCAGGGACAAAGGCCAGCACCCACCCCGCTGACTGGCCACATCCAGGACAGCCGGAAAGTCATGTCAGAAGATGCCAGACGGAAAGGGATCCCCTCGTGGAGCAAGTGGGAGCCAGCTGGTGACCCCTGACCCCCGAGAGGGACCCACTTCCTGTGGGCTCAGGTGGCTGGCCCCGGCTGGCCTGGGCTTGGAGCAAGGGCAGCAGAGAGCGTGGGGACGATGGGGGAGGGCAGACGGTTCTGCCCACAAGCCTGCAGAGGGGGGCTTGGTTCGCACCCCCGTGCGGGGGCGGGGGGGCTCTGGATCCCACGAGCAGAGGACAAAGCCCACGGGACGGGGGCTGCTGCGACCACAGAGGGAAGGACAGGGTCTGGGGCACAGACACCCGGGGTCCGGATGGGACTTGGGCTTGGGCAGGGGCAGGTGAGGAGGGCCTGCGCCCTCTGCAGGGAGGAGCTGTGGTAACCACAGCACACACGCGCGCTCGGCGAGGGCCACGGTGCACCGTGTGTGACCGCCCGTACCCGCTGGCACGGCCCGCAGGGCTGGACTCATCTTCCCCATTTCACGGATGAGCAAACGAAGGCACAGAGAGGCCGGGGAGCGGGGCTAAGGTCTCCAGGCTAATGGGTGTGTGAGCAAGGCCGCGCCTGGTTCTCAGAGTCAGAGAGCTGGGCGCACCAGGGGCAGGTGTGGCCGTGCTGGGGGCCGGTGGGGCAGGACAGAGGTCCCCAGAGCCACCAGCGGGGTGGGGGGGCCAGGCCGAGGACGGTGGGGTCAGGAGCTGGGCCGGGAGCTGACACCTGAAATGATTCTGAGGCTGGAGGTCAGAAGCTGGGAGCTCGTGGAGGGCGGCGCTGGGGACCCAGCCCAGGAAGGGAGGGAGGGAAGATGGGGGACCCAAGACCCCCAGACCGTCCCTCAACATCAGTGCCTGGCTTTCCAGTCCCCTGCCCTTCTGCCCTGGGAGGCTGCACCCCTTTTGTGGAACGGGGTCTCTCCCCAGCTCTGACACCTGCAGGTGGCCATGACTGTGCTGTAGGGGGTCAGGGAGAGCCATGGCCCATGATGTTGGGTGTTCCAGAGTCCCCACCACCCCACCTCGCCCCAGGTGTGAGGTTCTGCAAATCGGAGGCCTGTTAACCTACATGAACACTCGGCTGTCTCTTCCACCCCGTGCCTGTCCTTTGGGGGCCCCCGACCTGTCCCCACCAACCTTCTGGCCTCGTTGCCAGTCACCCCCACACAAGCCTCCCAGCCAAGGCTGCCCTTGGATGGGTGCCTGCCCGGAGCACTAGGTTTGTCGTCAGAGGCCTGGGCTGAGGGACATCATCTGGGTTGAAGACAGCATTTCGGCTGGACCCAGGGCTCGCCCAGGAGGGGGGATGGAGCCCGCCCAGGAGGGGGGACGGAGCCCGCCCAGGAGGGGGACGGAGCCCACCCAGGAGGGGGGACGGAGCCCGCCCAGGAGGGGGACGGAGCTCGCCCAGGGAGGCCAGGGAGCGGCTTCCAGACAGGAGGCCTGCCCGTGCAGAGGCCCAGGGCTCCGGGCGCGAGGGCAGGACCACTGGCCCCGAGGTCAGAGAGTGAGGCAGCGAGACCGGGGCCCCGGGCGCTGTGTCCTGTGGAGTCGGGGGGTGAGGCCCTCCTCGGCTGGATCTCTAGGGGTACGGGGAGCTGACCACGGTGTCCGTCCGTCCACAGCTACCGGACCTTGGCCACGGAGCACGAGGCGCTGATGCAGAAGCACCTGCACCTGCTGCAGATCGTGGAGACGGAGAAGACCGTGGCCACACAGCTCCGGCGGCAGATCGAGGACGGGGAGACTGAGATAGAGCGGCTCAAGGCAGAGGTGACCACTGGCCAGGCTTGGAGGGGCTGGTGGGGGCCCAGGGCCCAGGTCAGCGCCTTAGAGCACGCTGGGCTCCTGATGGGGGTGGGCCGGTCTCCAGAGGTAGGCTCAGCGATGCAGGCAGAGCAGGACGGGCGCGTTGTTGGATCTGGGTTCAAATCCCACCTCTGCCACTGAAGAGGGGCAACTGGAGCACGCTCCCTAGACTCTGTGCCTCAGTTTCTTCATCTGTAAGGTGGGCTTTTCACACGCCCCCAGCAAGTTTGTGACGATTGTGTGAGACCACGAGTGCGTGGCGGGTCCTATGCCAAGGGCTACACTGACTGTTGGGTGGGGGCACAGGGCCCGTCAGCAGAGCGCGTGCTCCCGGGTGGGCATCGCGCCAGCCCCTTCCCTCTGCCGGCTGTGGCGGGCGCGCTCGCGGGCCCCCAGGCCCTGACACTGAGCGCCGTCTACAAAGCGCTGTCTCATTAGAAACGCGCAACTCGGGCCTCCAGAGTCGGAAGCCGCACCCCCACAGCCTCCCAAGCAGGTCCCTCTTGCGTGGAAGTGTGGGAACCCCTCTGCCCCGGAGGCGCCCCTGCCAGCGGCCTGCCCGCCACGGGAGGACCCGGTCCCTCACCCCACAGCGCACTGGAACCGTCTGGTCCCATCACCTGAGAGCCGTGGACTCCGAGCGGAGGAGGGGACCTGAACGCGCAGACTCTTGCGGCCAGAATCCGCGACATGATTTCCAGGGCCTGATGCAGTGGAAACATGCAAGGCCGAGGGGCGGGCTGGGGGAGGTCCTCCCACCCCCCGACCCCAGGTGACCCCCAACCTCAGCCTCCAGCTGGCCCAGCCTCGGCCTCCTCCCCAGGCCCCTCCCCAGTCGAGCGGGGCTTGACCGCGACACGTGTCATCACACCCACCCTGCCTCGTGGGGTCCTACCCAGCCCAGCGCCTCCGCCCAGGGGCCGCCGGCCCAGAGGGCGCTCACTGCCCCGCTCCCCGACGTGCCACGCCCGTCCTGCCGCATCAGAGCCGGCTCCACGCCTGTCTGCGGCCTGCCGGGGACTGGGAGGGCCAGCCTGTCACTCTTTCCCCCACACCTGGCTCATAGTAGGTGTTCAGTGAATGAATGTGTGTCGCCCTCTGCTGGGCCCTGGAGGTATGGAAGCGTCCACCCCGAGGTCTGGCTGTGGCACAAGGAAATCGGGATTGTAACAGCTCACGGTGGGAACCAACCAGGAAGAAAAGGAGTTATTTTACATCCAGACAGGGTGCGGGTCCGTGCTGCATGTGGTCCTAGAAGACACCAGGGATTTGTCCACCAGAGAAGGCGAGTTGTGTGTGTGTGCGCGTGCGCGTGTGCATGTGTGTGTCGGAGAGGCAGCAGGGGCCCCACTTGTGAGAATTTGGAGCAGTGCTTCCAAGGGAGTGAGCGGTCCTCTGGGGCAAAACATTCTTGTGACAACGACTTCGCCTGAAGGGCTGGCCCGGCGAAGCCTCCGGCTGCGGCCTCCCTGTGTCACACGTGTCCAGCAGCGCAGGGACACAGCCTGTTTGCCAGGAAGCAGGCCGTGAGGGAGGCAGGCGGCACGGAGAAGCCAAGCAAGTGATGAGGGACACCCAGGAGGAAGACAGGCCTTGGAACGTGAGAGCTGGAAGGTTCTGGAGACACTGAGGTCCACAGAAAAGGAAGGGATTTAACCAAGGTTGCTCCAAGGTCACCTGAGTGATGGAGTCTCCTGGCTGCAGACCATCGGCCTGTGCCTTCCGGAAACTTCTTTCTCCCCCTGCCCCCCCTGGGGCCGGGCCTGAAGGAAGAGTGCACGTTCACCAACCACGGTGTCCCCTGCATGGCCCCAAGCCCCCTGGCCCCCCTGTCCTCCCACAGCCAAATAAACCTGTCCGGCTCGCACGCGGCACGCAGCCCTCGGCGGCCAGCAGCGCACCTGCCAGGCGGCCCAAGCACCTCGGCAGCCACCACCCCACACGGCGGGGGTTCAGGCGGTGAGCTCTGCTCCCTCGTGCGCACATGGGCCAGGACGGGGCCTGCTCCCAAACTCTCACCCGGAGTCGGACCACAGCGCCCGGGGCCTGGGCTCACGGGCAGGGACGGGGACTGTGAGCAGCGGCCACAACACACCTTTCCGGGGACAGAGGCGCATCGTGGGACCCTGCCCGCAGCCAGGTGACAGGGGACTGGGAAGCCGGTCCTGCCTCGTCAAGCAGGGCACCCAGAGTCTAACAACTGCCCGGCTGCTGCCCGCTTCGTGCCCCGAGCCCCCCGCACGGGCTGTGTGCAGAATGTGGAACAGACGTTGCGAAGGCTGGAGACAGCAGAGGAGCGGCTTCCACGCTGAACAGAAAACTGCTCACAAACAGAGGGCACGGCTGCCCTCGTGACCTCCACCCCTGCTGCCGCGAGGGCTCTCCCGCCTCTCCCCTCCTGCGGCTCTCGCCAGCCCGCCGGGACCTGTCGTTGCACCTTCTGGAGCCACCAGGCTGGTTTCTCGACTTTCGGCCGCTTCAAACGGGCCACGGCGGACGTGTTTCTGCCACGGAACACGGCACGTGCTGCCTGTCAGAGCTCAACACTCACCCGCACACCACGTCCCGTTTTCATCCAGGGCCAGCTGCAGAGTTTGCAGGGCTCAGGACAGAGTGAAAACGCAGGGGGCCTCCAGGGGGTTCAGGCGGTCAGAGCCTCCAGGCGCCACAGCAGAGCCTCAGACCAGACATGGGCCCTCGCGGGTCCGGGGCTCTGCGCAGGCCACGCTCCAGGAAACTGGCTCTGTGGCTGCGCCCTCTCCCCCTCCAGCCCCGCAGCCATCTCTCCCTACAGATGGTGCCCAGACAGAGCCCCGCACCATGCTGTGTGCCTCTGCTGTCTGCAGGCCCCCATGAGCACCTGTCAGGCCACAGAGAGCCCTGAGGACCTTCTACGACAAAGGGGTGTGTTTGGGTGCCCAGCTTGGCACCACGTTCTGGTTTCGGTAGCCGTCTCCCTTCCATTCACAGTTGGAGGTAAATCTGGAGCGATAACGTAGCCCCTACAGGGCAAGGCAGGAGCTTGGAGACTGTCGTCATGTTTTGTTGACCTGGAGCCCTCAGCTATCAGGCTGGAGCCCTCAGTTATCAGGCTGGAGCCCTCAGCTGTCAGGCTGGAGCCCTCAGTTATCAGGCTGGAGCCCTCAGCTGTCAGGCTGGAGCCCTCAGCTGTCAGACTGGAGCACTCAGCTATCAGGCTGGAGCCCTCAGCTATCAGGCTGGAGCCCTCAGCTGTCAGGCTGGAGCCCTCAGCTATCAGGCTGGAGCACTCAGCTATCAGGCTGGAGCACTCAGCTATGTGCTGGAGGGTATGGAGTCTGACTCTGGAAGAAACCACAGAGATCGTTAGTTCAAGGTTTAGTTCAGAACCAGGTTTGCAAACAGACTTTGACATGGAACCCCACGACAGGTCAGCGAGGACACCGCTCTGGGGGCGTGGGACTGTGCCCCCCACACACAGGGCCCCCCTCCCTGCCTGCAGGCTCGCTCCCAGCCTCCGTGCTGCCCTGGGCCCATGCGCACACCGTCCCCTCTGCTGGGCCTGCTCCATCCCATCGCCCTCCTGTCCAGCTGCTGTTTGTCCTTCAGAACCTCTTCTGGTGGCCCCTGCCGTGTCCCGGTGCGGCCCTCCCGCTGCAGTAGCTGCGCGTCCCTGTTCTCACCCTGTCTCCTTGGACAGTAAGGAACCCGTAGGGGCGTCTGACCCCACTTTTGGGCCAGGTGCCCCGCCACCAAGCATCTGACTCATGCGCCTCCAGCTGCGCCTCACCACAGCCAGCAGAGAGCTGTCACCGGACGTGCTGACGGGCGTGGCCCCGGAGGACCGAGGTGGATGCCTGTTCGGCTCGGGAGAGGACAGGGGGGTGGGAAGGGAAGAGAACGCTGGGCTGTGGGCCACCGTTTGAAAAGCAGGAAATACAGAAATCTTTAGCAAAATGTTGGCTGTTCAGCGAAAAGCAGCACCCTGGGTTCATTCCACTATCGGTTGCTGTGCTGACTCGATGCACTCCAGATCAGAGACCCCGCCTCGGGGACGGGATGCGGCAGACGCCGGTGCCCAGGCCCCAGAGCGTGTGGCAGGCGAGGGTTTGCCCCTGACGGGCCAGGAAAGCCGGACTGCGGGTAGCAAGTGGACAGGGCCAACTGGCCAGGGCACCAGTCCTGTGGGTTGGGGTAGGAGCCAAGGTGCCGGCTCTCGGTGGCCATCACTGACGAGGGGCGGCCGAGCAGGCCCTGGGTGTTGACCAAACCATCCCCAGGGGGACCTGCCCGGTGGAGAAAAAGACTGCCTCTGTGGGCCCACGGGGGCCTGGGGCTCCCTCTGCCTCCCGCCACCAGCTCCCTCCCGGCCGGAGGAGCCACTGGCCAAGACCCTCGAAGGGCCCCCAGGCTCGCAGCTCCCCGAGTGTGCCCACCTAGCCTGCTCCTTTAGGTAAAGCCTCCGGGGCTTTCCAGTGCTGTCCGTGCAGCGCCACAGCGCCTGACCTAATTGCGTCTATTTTTGCCCCGGTCCCTGCTGAGGAGCTGGCCTGGAAGGCCTCTCCCGGAGAAGAGTGCCATCAGTTTTAAGAACAGGCTACTTCACACACACACACACACACACACACACACACACACGTCACCATTGTAAAGAGAAAAGAGTACCGGGTGCAAACCGTGGCTGGGAAGTGACAACATCAGGCCAGAGGTGGGGGAGCTGACCGGCCATCCCCGCGTTTCTGAGCTAAGAGCCTGCATGCATGCGTGTGTCCGCGCGTGTCCCCCGGCCCTCTGGAGCGTAGAGCAGAGCGCCAGCCTCGGTGTCACTGTGCAGATGTTCTCAGATAATTGAAAACAAGCAGGGGGCGGGGTGAGGCAGCGAGGCTGCGACGGCCTGCACGCTCCCCGGATATTTTCAGCCACTCCGCTGGCAGAGACTGGGGTAATTTTAGCAACCCGGGAGTGGAGCGCCGGTAACTGTTCCATTTTGCTTTCGAAGTGCTCAGTCGTGAGAGCCCATTCATCCCGGGCGCGCGCGCGGCCTCGCGGGGACGGAGCCGCGCGGCCTGCAGAGGGCGCTCCCGTGTCCGCCGTGGCGGCGGCCGCCCGACCGACTCTCCCGCGGGTGTGGAGCCAGCACGCGTGTGCTGGGCGCCCAGGAGCAGTTGATGAGGGCGGCAGACAGAGACGGGGCGGGGGGAACGGGATGCCAGCACTTGAACCCGGGTCCTCAGCGCTGTGGGAGCCCCCGCGAAAGGCGCCCTGAGTGGCAAGAAGGGGGCTGGCGAGGAGGGGTCCCAAAGTCCCCCAGCAGGTGCGCTCAGGGCAGCCCTGCCCGGGGCCCGGCCTTGGTTTGCTCTTGCAGTTCTGCTGACGTCTGATCCCCACATGGGGCAAACGGAGGCTTTCTGGGCTGCTCAGACGTCCCTTCCGAGGGCTGTCCTGGGTCTCCAGGCCAGCCGTTTGCATAGAGGCTCCCGGCGGAAGTGCTCCAGCTGCCCCAGGGGAGGGGCCGGCCGGCCAGCCCGGCTCTGCCTCAGCCTCCCACTCTTCCCGGATTGCAGCAGGGTTTCATGTGAAGAGCTGAGGGGACTGCCCCCGTGTCCGTTCACGGATGAGGCGCTGCATGGCGTGGCGTGCAGACACCACGGAACACTGTCCACCCTTAAAGAGAAGGGGTTCTGACACCTGCTGCGTGGGTGAGCCCCGACAGTGGAGCAGCCGGTGGACTAAGCCGGACACAAAGGGACAAGTTCTGTAGGATTCCACCATGTGAGGTCCCTAAACAAGTCAAGTTCATGGAGACAAGGTGTAAACATTGGGGCCAGGGAATGGAAACATGGTTTAATGGGGTCAGAGTTTCAGTGCGGGAAGGTGGAAAGTTCTGGAGATGGATGGTGGGGACAGTGACACACCTGAAACTGGTTAAAACAGTTAAGTTTGGGGGCCCCTGGGGGCTCAGTCAGTTGAGTGTCCGATCGACTCAGGTCATGATCTCACGGCTCATGAGTTCGAGCCCCACGTCGGGCTCTGTGCTGGCAGCTCAGAGCCTGGAGCTGCTTCGGATTCAGTGTCTCCCCGTCTCTCTGCCCCTCCCATGCTCATGCTCTGTTTCTCTCTGTTTCTCAATAACAAATAAATGTTAACCAAAAAAAATGTTTTTTAATAGTTAAGTTTTATACTGCTTTGCCACAACAAAAATTGAAAAATAAAGGGGCTGGTGGTTTGGGGTGTGGGGAGGAGACTCACGGGTTGAGACCAAGGCCGCCACATTGCACAAGGTGCCGGCCACCTGGAGAGCAGGTGTGCAGGTGCGCGGCTGCATGCAGTGGACAGGAGCCCTGGGCGGGGGAGGGGCACTGCCCCCCCCTACCCCCGGCCACCGCTCACTGCCGCACCCTCCTCTCTTGCAGATCGCGACTCTGCTCAGGGACAATGAGCGCATCCAGTCCACCCAGACCGTCACCCCCAGCGACGAGGACAGTGACATCAAGAAGATTAAGAAGGTGCATACAGTCATCTTTCAGGAGCCCCCAGCCCGGCCCCGGGGGGGGCACTGTCACTTCCACCCCCAACTCAGCCTGGGCCTTAGGCTGGGGGCTCCTCTGTTTATAGGTGGGGACGGCAGGTTCCAGAGCAGGGGGAGTGGGTGGGGGGCCGAACAGGAACACAGGCCGTGAGGCTGTCGGCCAGGAGCTTCCCCCACAACACAGGACAGCCTCCTAAGGCCGCGGCCCCCTCCCCATGCAGACCCTTTCCCTCGTGGCTTTGGTCCCAGCACACCCCGGCTTGGAAGTCCATGGGGCCCCAGAGCTGACCCTGCTGCTGTGATCCATGGGGGCCCAGACGGCATGGGGACACGCCCAGGAGCCTCCAGCAAGCCCCTCCCTCGTGGAGAGAGCCCCCTCTCTTGGAAGAGAGCACTCCAGGCTCACAGCTGGCCGCCCCTCCAGGGTAGACAGCCCCCAGGCACACATCCGCACCCCGTTCGCGCCCCTTTCCGCTGAGGTTCCGATGAGCACCTGTGCCTGGTGACCCCCTGGTCCCCAGGACCCTGTCCTCACAGCCAGAGCCGAGGGCGGTGCCTGGCCTTGCAGCAGGTGCACGTGAACAGTCATCTCTGGGGCCGTGAATCAAGGCCCCCTCCCAAGCTCTTACCAGGGCAGCCAAGCCCAGCACCCGACTCCACCACCAACTACCTTTGCTCGTGTCCCCGCGGAGACCCCAAGCTCGAGATTAACTAATCTGCCGTGTTCTGTTCACTTTGATAATCACCCTCTCTCTCGTCGAGCATTAATTAAAGCTGGGCTTTCAGGCCAGTCGGACGAGGTGGGGGGTGAGGCAGACCCAGCACAGCCTGGTGGGCGTCTGCCCTCAGCCCCTCCCGGGGCAAAGACTCAGCCGCACTGCCCTGCCTCTAAGGCAAGCTGGGGCGTCTGGGTAACAAGCAGAGGTCCAGGGTGACCAGCACCGCATTTCCGGCAAAGCTCCCGGGGCCACACTTGGGGTCCAGGGGGTCCCTCCTCAGCCCCATCCGCGACAGGGAAAGTGGCTCAGGCAGCCGCCACTCGCCCAGGACTTTGTGGGCAGGGGAAGCAGGCCGGGCCCTGGTCCCAGCCTTCCTCCCTGCACACCCTCCCGTGGTGGGGGCATTGAGAGGATGCCCCCGACCCTGCCCCCCCCACAGAGTCCCCTGCCCTGGGGCCCTCCAGACCAAGCCCCGCCCCCGACAGAGCCCCCCTGATGGAAACTCCATCCCCCACCCCCCACCCCTGCTGCTCCCTGCTCTGGGGCCCTCATGGCTGAACCCCCTCTGGCAGCCACCCCGACAGAGATCCCCTAGGCGGAGCCCCCCCCGACGACCCCCCCGGGAGGCCCCCTGACGGAGCACCCCCCCCCAGGTGCAGAGCTTCCTGCGCGGCTGGCTGTGCAGGCGCAAGTGGAAGACCATCATCCAGGACTACATCCGCTCGCCGCACGCCGACAGCATGCGGAAGCGGAACCAGGTGGTGTTCAGCATGCTGGAGGCCGAGGCCGAGTACGTGCAGCAGCTGCACATCCTGGTCAACAACTTCCTGCGGCCGCTGCGCATGGCCGCCAGCTCCAAGAAGCCCCCCATCACGCACGATGACGTCAGCAGCATCTTCCTGAACAGGTGAGGCTCCTCCGGCGGCGCCTCGACCTCAACCCGCGGCCGCTTGGCCTCACGGGGCCGAAGCCACCCCCAGAGAGTGTGGGCGCCGAGCGCGTGGAGCGGGGGCGCCCCGCGGGGGCGTCGTGTCTGGAGACGCTTCTGACTGACAGGCGGGGGGCGGGGCATCGAGTGGGCGGAGCGGGCGCTGGACCCCTCCCCCACGGCACCCACGGCCCTCAACGGAGGAGGATCGTTCTCCCCAAACGTCCGCAGAGCCGGCCCTGAGGGACCCCAGCCCCGAGTGAGTTTTACGTCAGCCTCCGGAGGCGGGCTCTGCGCCGGCCGCACCTCTCCCTGCACCCTGCAGGGTCTCCGGCAGGGGTGGGCTCCGCGGTGCCCGGGAGGCCGAGCCACCGGCTGCTCTTCTGCCCTCCACCCCTTCCTCCAAGGAGTCTCTCAAGAAGTGGTTTAAATAGAGGAGCTTTTTGACGGGTAGTGAAGTTGGGTAAACTGGATAAAACTGCTAGGCAGTAAAACACAAAACAGGAGGGCAGTGTGTACAGGAATTGGGGGGCGGGTCACCGTGTGCCCCCAGATATTCACTCAGCACCTGGCAGCCAGAGGTTCCCGCAGGGCACCCACCAGGGAGAGGTTCCCGTGGGGCGCCCAGCACAGAGCCCCGAGCGTCAAGTCACTCAGTGGGAGCTGGATGCTGAGGTCACAGTCCGCGCCCCGGTGACGCCCCTGTGGAGAATGGAATCCACGTGGAATGGGAGGGGGCATGTCTACCCTCCTCCTGCGTGGCCAGGATCACTGTAGCACCCAGAACAGACAAAGCACCTCTCCTACCAGATCTCATAGATACAGAACGTTCCAGATTGAATCCAGAATTACATAAAAAGGATGATACTGTCATTACCCCAAGAATGCAGGACTGGTTCAATCCTGAGTCAGTCAGCGTAGTCTCTGTTTCCGCACTATTTTTCAGTAAGAGAAACCGGTGGGCAGATCTGATGGGCAGATCCGTGGCTGCAGACCCCGCGCAGGCGACCCCTGCCCGCCGGCCCTGATCTCCAGCAGGCACAGGCTGTGCACCCCCTTCCCCCGGCCAGGCTAAGGGTGAAGAGCCGGGAAGTGCCTGCGGCGGGAGGAGGGATGGCGGGAGCGTGGATGCCTCGCAGCACACCCTCTCCTGCCCTCACCCTTGCACTTTTGTACCACAAACACCGGCCTGAATTATGTTCCCGCTAACCTCACGGCATCCTCTCCAGCACCTTGCAGGAGTGAACATTTCGGGGGGTGCTCACCACGTGCGGTGGTACTTCGGCTTCGTGGACCCTGTGCCTGGCTCCCTAAGCACCTGGCCTGCACACTTTCCAGGCGTCAGAGACGCTCCCTGAGGCTGGGCCTGGGGCCGTTGCAGGCTGTGCTCAAGGAGACTCGGCGAGTCCCTGCGCAGGGCGAGTCCCTGCGGGCAGCAGTTTAGAGCCAGCTGTTTCCTGTTAAGGCCCGTCCTTGCCCCACAAGGTGCTGCTGAGTCACAGGCAAGGGTCCCGCCCACGGACCCTGCCCTCCTCCCACCCTCCGCTGCCCAGAGCGGGGCTGTGCTGCTAGGGTCTGGTCGCCTGCCTGTCCGCTTCCTTGCACGTGAGCTCGGCCTGCTGGCTGTGGGCGCAGCGCCCAGGACTCGGCCCCTGGCGCTCCCTGCCTCCGACCACAGCGCAGAGGTCGGTAGGGGTGTCGCAGGCCCAGGGCAGAGGCTGCCCCACTTAGGGGTGTGGAGACATTTTGCACATCACTGTTTGCTGGGGTTTCAGGCCAAATGCACAGCCCCGTTAGAAAATCGGTGCTTTCCCTGGTCAGAAATCCATGTGTCCACACACCTGGGGGTGTCCCTGGTCAGGGATCCCCACACGTGGCGGACCATTCTCATGGGACTTTAGAGAGACGACAGTCAAGTCTCCATAAGGTTAGGACTCGCTCAGACTGAGAACTCAGGTTTGCTCTCCCTGGAGTTTTGTTACCGTTCTGCCAGCGCCATGTCTTCCTTCCTGTATGTCTGGTGGGTATGATGGGGTTATAGGCTTTGCTCTTCACCCTGGAGGTGGTGTCTGTCTGTCTCTGTCCCCAACTCCCCCCACCCCCGCCACCGGCTGCCCCCACTGTCTCTGCTCTTCCCTCCCAGCCCTCCTTCTCCCACCTGGGGTCACAGAGCCCCCTGCCTATTGGAGCCCATGAGGAGAACCCCACACTCAGCTCCCCCCCGTATCCCGCACCCCTCAGCACCTTCCTCCCTGGAGTGAGAGCCCAGGGCACTCGGTGCTGGGGGAGGTGACAGCACCTGCACCAGCCCCCCCAGGGGAGAAACACCAGGCGCCTGGGACAGCAGAACAAGGGGGCGGCTGTGCGCAGAGAGCACAGGCACAGAGAACATTCCGGGGACAGGGGAAGCTGGGCTCAGAGGCTCATGTGCTCCAGCTCTTCCACTCTGGGCCTCCGTTTTCCTGTCCAAGAATAGGGTGCATCCTACTGGACTCCCCATCTGGTTCAGGACGAGTCCCAGACACCCTTGGGAGACCCCCCTCATCTCCAGGGGGCAGTGGGGGAGGGGCGGAACAGTCCGGGGGAGGGGCTGCAGGAGGAAGCAGGATCTGTCCCGGAGGAGACAAGCTGTGAGGACAGACTGGGCTGTGTTCTGGGGCCAGCTGCCTGCAGAGCCGTGGGCGGGGAGGGGTGCGCTAGGGAAGCCGAGGCCAGTGTGGCTGCCTGGGGAGCGCCAAGCTGCCAGTGCAGCACTCAGCCCCCCGGGCATGTCGGGGTGACAGAGCTGGTGCTTGGGGACACTGAATCTTTTGCTTCCCTAACTTTTCCCCAAAGGGAGGCAGAGAGCCAGTGCGGACTGACTGCCTCCTAGAGGGGCAAGCGCGGACCGGGCGCCTCCTAGTGGAGCGAGTGTGAACTGGGTGCCTCCTAGAGGAGAGAGTGTGAACCGGGCGCCTCCTGCACTGAAATAGTCCTGTTGCTTGCAGGGTTTAGACCATCACACTTCCATGTTTTGTGTAAAAGACTTGAGGATCAGAGACGTTAAGCATCTTGCTCGAGGTCACACAGCCGGGGAGGGGTGTAGGCAGAGTGCGGCCCTGCTTCCTGCAGGTCTGAAGCCACAGCCCTTTTTGCACGTCCTCAGTGCCCATTACTCCATATTGTGCAGAGCCCTGGGCTCCTCCAGGGTCCTCCAGGGACATGCCCAGCCGGTGAGGACCTGGGCGCACAGAGAGGCCAGAAGCCAGTGCAGGCCCTCTCACTCAGGCTCCTGGGGCGCAGCCCCCGCTTGTGGCCGAAATTCTCAGTTGCTTTTTAACAAGTGTTCTGGTGTCCGTCCGCACAGGGCCCTACAAGTGACGCGGTCCGTGCTGACGGGGTTTACACCGAGATCCCAGGGGGCCGGGAGCTTGCTTCTGGAGCCCCACAGGCACCTCAGGGGGGCTGGCTTGGGGCGGGGGTGCCCCGGAGGGGCAGGAACTCCCCCGGGCGGGCTCACCCTGTGCTGTCTCTCCTTGCAGCGAGACCATCATGTTCCTGCACCAGATCTTCTACCAGGGCCTGAAGGCCCGCATCTCCAGCTGGCCAACCCTGGTGCTGGGTGAGTAGCCGGCCCCGGCAGGGCCCCCGGCCTGCCGCCACCCCTCCGGGCCCTGCCGGGGCCACCGGCCAGGCTGGCGGTGCTTCTGTCCCCCAGCGGCCCCCCCAGAAACCCACCGAACCCCCCGAGGGAGACGAGGACATACATGTTGGCAAAACTGTATTTCTAGGAGGAAGCGATGTATTTTTAGTCGCTTATGTACTTTTCCTTTTAAAAATAATATCTGTGTACCCATTTGAGAAAATTTGAGAATCTAGAAAAGTAGAAAAGGTTTAAAAATATCAATTATCATTCTTCTTCCAAAGATGAGTGCTATAAACATTTCAGTGTGTTTTCTTCCAATTTTTTTCTATGCAGAAATCTTGGGGTTTTTTTCCCATTTTACATAATTGCAAACATACTGGATTTAGATTCTGAAGCTTGCGATGGCTGCTGTTTATTTTATTTTATTTTTCTGCCTAACTTCACGGCATCAGTATTTTCTTATTCTGGAAGCATCCTTCTTGCTGGCTGTGTAATGCTCCAGTGCCCGTCACTGCTCAGAAGGAACCGGGTCTGCTGGTGACAGTTTCTCCTCATTATCACTTTCCAAAGGGGAGTCGCTGCCGCAGAGCGTGCCTGCCCTCAGGCGGTGGAGGCCTCTGACCCAGCGGGCACTTTCTCTTGTGCTCTCAAGTCAGACACCCCCACTCTCCCCAAGGTCAAAATCAGAGTGGCCTGGACAGACGGGCCCGCCCCTCCTGCCCTTCCCGGCCGAGGACGCTGTCCTCTGGGCAGAGGAGTGTCCCGTCCGGCGGCCCCTGTCCGGAGTCTGTGACCAGGACGCGTGTTTTCCTTCTGTATTGGGGTTAAGCAGCAGATTCGGGGGGTCCACCCCACCCGGCAGGTGTTGAGGTGTGGGGGGCTGGGAGGGCAGGAGGCCAGCGGGGACCCACCTCACCTCACCGAAGCGGGGCTGGAAATGGGAACGGAGGGACAGACGGGGAAGGGAGAGGCTCAGGCGGGTGTGTGGGGTGGCAGGAAGCCGTGGAAAATGCAGTCAGGAGACCTGCTTCCGCGCCTACCACAGACTCCCCGTGTGACCTCGGGCATCACTGTGTCACAGGCGGGCCAGGCTGGGAGGGAGGCCTCCTGGGAGCCCTCACGGGACACGTGTGAGAGCCAGGGCAGGGGGCCAGGGCAGGGGGGCGGGGCGCAGTTACAGCAGAGGCTTCGGGACCCCACGGAAGCCCCGGAGCTGGGGAGACTCAGATGTCGCAGACTGAGGCGGGGCCCCTCCCTCACACCCCCACCCCGGCCACGGTGGGGTCAGGCGTGACTTGTGCGAGGCCAGGCCCCTCCACGGAGAGCGCTTCCAGGCGGGGAGGACCCAGCCAGGAGCCATCAGGGTTTGGGGTGTCCTGAGGGGCGGGGCCCCCGCTGCAGCCCCTCTGTCGGCCCTCCGGTGCCGTGGGCCGTCCCCACAAGTCTGCCGTTCGGAGGTGGCCCCGGCGCCTCCCCGTCTGGCCCCGGATGGGGCAGTGGTGCGGGCGGCACCCCGAGGCGGACCCCCGCCTCCCGCTGAGCCCGCCTTCCTCGCAGCCGACCTGTTCGACATCCTGCTGCCCATGCTGAACATCTACCAGGAGTTCGTGCGGAACCACCAGTACAGCCTGCAGATCCTGGCGCACTGCAAGCAGAACCGCGACTTCGACAAGCTGCTGAAGCACTACGAGGCCAAGCCCGACTGCGAGGAGAGGACGCTGGAGACCTTCCTCACCTACCCCATGTTCCAGGTGCCGGCCCGCCCCGCCCCCCGCCCCGCCCCCGCCGCGGTCCAGGTGCC
>NC_043708.1:139361399-139369509 GCF_006229205.1 Suricata suricatta
GTGCCGGCCCGCCCCGCCCCCGGCCCCGCCCCCGCCGCGGTCCAGGTGCTGGCCCTCCCCGCCTCCTCCGTGTTCCACGTCATCTCCCCCATGTTCCAGGTGCCGAGCCCTCCCTGCCTCCCCCGTGTTCCAGGTGCTGGAGACCTTCCCCAACTACCCCGTGTTCAAGGTGGCACCCAGGGCACCCCAGGGGAGGGGGCCAAGCCCAGCCACAGTGAGGAGAGGACGCAGCTCTGCCAGGCGTGGGGTCGACTGGGGCATCGATGGGGCCCCTGACCACGCGGCCCATCCCACACCTCAGAAACGGCTCCCTGGGCAGGTGCAGGCCCTACCTCGGAGCCAGAGCCCACCGCTCACCCTGCCTGGAGGGGTGACAAGGGACAGAGTGCAGCCAGCTCCCTGCCCAGCCCTGCTCCTGGGAGTCCTCCCAGCTGAGGGCCGTTCTCTCCTCTCTCTGTCCTTCTGTGCTGCTTCTCTCTCTGCCCCTCCCTGTCCCCGACTCCGCTGTGCCCATCCCTGCCCCGTGCCCCCCCACCCCGCCGCAGATTCCCAGGTACATCCTGACGCTGCACGAGCTCCTGGCCCACACCCCCCACGAGCACGTGGAGAGGAACAGCCTGGACTATGCCAAGTCCAAGCTGGAGGAGCTGTCCAGGTGGGCGGGGCTCTCGGCATCCTGTCGGGAGGCTGGGTTCTGGGCGCCCCGACAGGAAGTGGGGGGCGGAGGGCACCCCACACGGGAGGCCCGGCTCCGAGCGCCCCACACGGGAGACGGGGTGGAGGGCACCCTTACACCGGAGGCGGGGACGGAGGGCACCCCACACGGGAGGCCGGGCTCTGAGCGCCCTCACACGGGAGACGGGGTGGAGGGCACCCTTACACCGGAGGCCGGGCTCTGGGCACCCCACACGGGAGCTTCCGGCCCCAGGTGGCAAAAGCTGGTGTTCGGGTTCGGGTGAGGACCGAGAGGAGAGGGTGCAGCCTGTTCCCGCTGCAAGCAGAGCCCCTCGGTGGACTGACAGCTCTGCACGCATGCCCGAGCAGCCACTGGGCAGGATGGCATGGCTGGTGTGTCCCCGGCCTGGAGGGTCGGTGAAGGGCAGTGCAGGGGCCGTTTGCTCTGTCCTCCAGCCCTGAGGCTTCACGTGCCCACAACTCTGGTCAGCGGCAGGGGTGTCAGTGGGAACGAGCTCCGGCCCGGCCCCACACCTGCCCCCCAGCCCCCCACCCCCCTCTGAAGCCGGGGAGCCCGCCTTCTGTGCCAGCAGAAGCCAAGGAGCCAGCGTGGAGGGGTGGGACCCTGGGGCAGTGGGGTCGGCCTCATGCCAAACGCCTTGGCTCCTGTGTGCCCCCCGCACCCAGGCAGCCCTCCAGGCAGGAGACCATGGTGGCCGCTGGGGGGGTGAGGAGGAGGTTCGGGTCCCAGGTGTGTTCTGAAGGCGGAACCAGCAGGGTCTCCGGCCGAAGGGACGCAGGGGCGGGACTGAAGCCGGAGCTGCCTGTTGGCAGGGGGCGGAGAAGACTGTCAAGTGCAGTTTCCTTGGGGCTGGGCTGGACAGGAGATGGACAGACAGAGGCCACAGACGGCAGGAGGGGGCAGGGCGTTTGTGTCTGGGGGTCAGGAGTTGTCAGCTCGGAGATGTGCCCATCTGGAGGCTGGTGAGACCACCAGGGGCACGGGCTGAGCCCCGGGGGCTGCACTGAGTGGGCCCCAGACCCGAGGAGCCCTGAGCCCTGCCAGGGAAGCTCAGCCCGCAGGGCGGCCCCCGCCAGCCACTCGCCCCACGAGGCTTCCCCAGGCTGACGAGGGGCCTCCTGGACCCGCTGGACCCGGCTGGGGCGGAGGTGTCCTCAGGGAGTGAGCTCAGACGAACAAAACCACTGGGGCGTGGGCACCCCGTCCTTCCAGGTCCCAGGGAGCTGTCCCTGCACATTCTCCCCCAAGAGAAGCCGTGGGGCCCTTGTGGGGCAGCGAGCCTCCTTGTCACTGCCGGGCACTCTGTCCCAGGAGGCAGGGTCCAGGGGGCCCATGCAGGCCAAGGTGTTCGGCCTCAGACCCTGACTCCCTTCCCCCAGGGTCCTGAGCATGTGGGACCCCCACCCTGCCCTGGGGCCCTGAGGAGATCTTCGAGTGTCCCCCAAGCTGTGCTCACAGCCACCCGCCTCCCTGGCACGGGCCCCCCTCACCCGCAGAGAACCAGGCACCCCTCCAGCCGCACGCAGCCCGCACCGGACGCAGCCCCGGCCCAGGACTGGCACGCTCTGACCAGCTGCAGTTCACGTCTGTCTGACGACGAAACCAGTTTCATACTTGGGAACGACCCCTTCGTTTTCACTAAATACAGCCCTTTCCCGGGAGAAAAGGAAAAGGTGCTTGTTACCTTGGGTGCTGACTCGCTACCCGGGGTGCCACACAGCCCCAGCAGGTGCCTCCCTGCCGGCGAGGGGCCGGGGCCTGCGCTCTGAGGGCGGCATCGTGGGGGCACCAAGGCCCGGCCACATGCCCCTCTGATAACCAGAAGAAGCGGATAGAACTACAGGTTAAGTGACCTTGTGGCCAGCGGCCACTGCCCTCTGCTGAAGTGCGTGCCACGTGCCAGACGCGAGGTCAGCACGGGGTACACCGGCCCCCGTCCTCACACCAGGTCCTGCCCGCGGGCGAGCTGGGGACAGAGGCGCTTGTCACCACTCGGCACGGTGCTGCTTTCACAGGCTGCATGCCAGCCCGGCGGGCGGCCCCGAGCTGTGGAATCGGCAGACAAAACGGGCCTTGTGCCTCTCCTGGGGCTTGTGGGCACGTTTTCCAGACCTCTCCCCAGAATTGCCCCATCACCTTCCTGACCCCCGACAACTCACGGCCGGCAGTCTTGTATTTAAAACCAGGTAAATGGTGCCCCCTCCTGGAAGGGACGGGTGCTGCGTCAGTCAGAACAGGGCGCAGGGCAGAGCCGCCCGGAGTCTCAGAAGAGTGGCCTGCTGTGTCCAGCTTCCCTCCCAGACAGGCTGGGCCCTGTGGAAGTGGACTGAAGTCAGGCTCCCCCTGGCCCAGCGAGGCTGCCGGCGCCCCAAAACTAGGTCCGGAACCCAAACGATATTAAGGAAACAACCACATAACGAACATTCAAAGGCAAGAAGAGCAAGTGCAAAGGCCCTGAGGCAGGGACGAGCATGGTTTGTTCCACGGACGGAAAGGAGGCCAGCAGTGGCAGAAGGGCCGGAGTAATGAGCGCAGGATGTTTGCGGGCTGCCGTCTTCCTCCGCGTCCTGCCGTCCTGCTCCACAGGCTCAGGCTTTTAGGTCACACGCACCTGCTTCCTGGTCGTTAACCTCCGTTGCTTTTTCTCTGAAATAAGAACGTTTGCCTCCTTGGGTTTCCAGAAGAATAAAACGAGATCACGCCTGTAGAGTGTCCTGCACACAGTGGGTGCTCATAAATGCGTGCCGTCTCCCCCTGCCTGGAGGCCTGGCCGTGCCCTCCTGCCTCTACTTCTTTCCTGTCCCTGCAGGATAATGCACGATGAAGTGAGCGAGACGGAGAACATCCGGAAAAACCTGGCCATCGAGCGCATGATTATCGAAGGCTGCGAGATCCTGCTGGACACCAGCCAGACCTTCGTGAGGCAAGGTCCGTGCCCCGCGGCCTGCCCTCCCCCGCCCCGGGCGGCCCCGGGGACACCTCCAAGCGGCGTGTCTGCCACGCGTGCAGGCCTGTGGACGTCGTGCCCGCACCTCCTCCGGCCTGGGCGGCTGGAGTTCTGCTCGAAGCCCCCGTGTGGCCCCCGGGCCCCTCCCCCACTCACCCTGCCCGAACTGAGCAGCACTGGGCCCTCGCTGGACAGCCGAAGAAGCGCCCCCGCTGGCGTGGGCCGCGTCCCCGAGCAGAGGGCCGCCCCCTCCGCGGGTGGCACTGGGCCTGGACCAGGCAGCGGGTCCAGAAGCGGTTTCTCACTCCGTCATGCATCCAGCCCTGGCGCCTGCCTCGTCCGTGCCCGGCCAGCGCTGGGCGCAGGGGACCCCCAGAGAGTGGGCCGGTCCCCCTCCAGGAGCGGACCGGGCAGGGGGCCCTGAGGAGACAGACGCAGGACAGCCTCTGGACAGAGTGGGCGGGGCAGGAGGCAGGGCAAGCGGAGTCAGGGAGGCCTTCCCGGAGGGAAGGACAGACAGGCGCCCAGGGGTGGGAAGGGGGGGCTTTCCCACCAGGAGTGGCGCTCGGGGAGCCCCAGGAGGGAGGGAGCTCAGGAGAGGGCTCCCGGGGCCTGACCGATGGGAGGCCGGGGGGGGGGGGGGGGGGGGGGGGGGGGGGGGGGGGGGGGGGGGGGGGGGGGGGGGGGGGCGCCGGGGGGCTGAGAGGTTCCAGGGCCCTGGGGGGGAGGTGGGGCTGAGGGAGCATCCGGGTGCACCTGCTACCAGGACCCAGGACCCCCTCATCTCCACATGGCGGGCGTGGCTCCGGGAGGGGGCTCAAGGTCTGCCCCCACCCACAGGCTCCCTCATCCAGGTGCCCATGTCCGAGAAGGGCAAGATCACCAGGGGCCGCCTGGGCTCTCTGTCCCTGAAGAAAGAGGGCGAGCGGCAGTGTTTCCTGTTCTCCAAGCACCTCATCATCTGCACCAGGGGCTCCGGAGGGAAGCTTCACCTGACCAAGGTGAGGGCCGCGGGGGCACCTGGGGTCCTGGCTGACCCTGGCCTGGGCCCAGACGGTGGGCCGGGGCGTCAGAGACGCGAGTGCACACGTGTGTGCTGGTCTGACTGGGGGGTTCTCTGCGGGAGAAATCACGGGGAACGGGGGAGAGCACGTCAGGACCCCAGAGGAGCTCCTGACGCTGGTGCCCAGGCAGGGGGCGGGGGGCCTAGACCCCTAGAGGTGCACGTGTGCCATGAGTGTGGCTGCCAGTGTGTGCTCCCGCACGCACATGTGCGGGCTGGGCAGCGGAGCCTCCCATCAGGAGGGACTCACGCGGCGGCGCACGGGGGTCCGGGCTGGTCGCACCGCAGGAGAGCAGACACGGGCAGCGCCCCGGGGCCCTACTGCAGAGCCCGCACCCTCGCTGGTGGGCCCGTCCCCAAAGCGAAGGGGAGGGGTGCTGGCCGGGGACACCAGGGTCACGAAGGCGGTGTTCCCAGGAGGAGGCTTCCCCGTCGCCCGATGTGCAGTTTCCCCAAATGTGGGAAACTCGACGGCATAACTCGTGGTCTCAGGGGACGGCACTCCGCCTCCCCGGACAATCGGATAGTCACAGAGGACACAGGTGAAGGAAAACCAGCTCCTCAAAGCCTTCCTGCTCCTTCACAGACCACAGGGCCTTGGCTCATGCTGTCCACTTCTTCCCTGCCCACCCCCGCCCCCCAAGACCGCCTTCCTGCCCTTCGTGGCTCCTCAGAGGCCTCAGGCTGTCAGCCCGCACACTGCTTACCTCACTGCCCTGGGCCCCAGCCCCAGCCCCGGCTCCGTCTCGTACACGCAGGAGGGCCCAGAACACCCCCCCCGCCCCATCTCTACCTCAGTTCACATCTGCCCGGTCAAGGGGAAGCGCCCACACCGTGAACCGCAGCCCCCCGGGGAAGCGCGCATCAGAGGGTCTCGGGTTGAGCAGCTGCAGCCTGGAAAAGGCTGGAAGGTGCCCTCGATTAAGCCGGGGCGTCTGGCAGCCGGCTCTCCCAGGCCCAGGCCGCCTGGCCCAGGACCCCCGCGGCGCCGAGACCTCCGGCTCCGGCACATGCTGCTTGTGTGTACACGGTGACCGTCAGCCCGGTGGCCGCCCGAGGGGAAGGTAGCTTGCAGCCAGTACTCCAGTCTCAGCGAAATCCGTGCCCGGGAGAGCTTTCCTCGCTTACTAGCTCCAGGGCTCCGCTCTGAGGACCCCTGTCCGGGCCGGAGGCGGGGCCGCAGCGCAGGGCGCACCGGGACGCTGCCTGAAAGCAGGTGTCTTTACGGTGGTTAGTTTTATCTTACTTTGGTTGAGGGCGTTGTCAGAGCTTTCAAAGTATCCTGGCATAAGGAACCCAGAAATGCTTCTCCAGTCCCAGCACTGCCCTGGCCAGCCTTACCGAGCCTCGGTTTATCCATCTGCACAATGGGAGTGCAAACCCTTCTTTCGGGGATCCTGTGAGCACTGAGTAAGGGAGTGGGTGCAGATCGCGTAGCGTGGTGCCCAGGACGCGTACGTGCTCGGCAGGGGAAGGTCGTTGTCGATTTTCATTACGTAGCAGTGAACTTGTAGTAATACTAGTGGTAGCGAGCCGTGGGGTCAGCAGTGCCGTGGGCCAGGCACCCCCCCAAACATGCACACTTACTGCTGGCTAGTGCTGTCACACACACACACACACACACACACACACACACACACACACGCCCCGTCTACAGATTCGGGGCTTGCAGCGTCTAGAAGCCGGTTTGTCTGTGTTCTCGAACCACAGGCTCAAAGTCAGGTGTAAATCTACCCTAAGATCTTCCGGAAGGAAGAGAATGCCAGAGCTAGAGGGGGCTTTGCAGACGATCAAGCCTGAGGCTCGCCCAAGGCCACCAGACAGCAAACGAGAAGCAGAACCCAGGATCCGGGGACACCCCAATGCTCCCCGTCCCCCCTGCCCCCCAGGCACCTGCCCTGCAGACACTCTGTCTGCAGATAGGACGAGGGGCCAGCGCCTCTGTCGCCGTCCGTTACTACGTTACTTACCCACCTCTCGGCTCCAAGGAACAAATTACCCCACGTCCAGGGTCTTAGCTTCTGAGTGAGGAGGGCCAGAGCCCAAGGCTGGGGGTGGGCCCGGGGTCTTGAGAGCTGGCGTCCAGGCCCCAGGGCTGCACCAGCCTTTTTGCTGTGACGCCCTCACATGGCACTTGGCTTCCCCTGGAATCGGTGGTCCGAGGGGCCTCCCCAGAGCGAGCAGGGGATGCAGCGCCAGACACACAGCATCCGAGAAGCAGGTGACAGAGTCTGGCCCGCACCTGGCAGGGACGGGACCCCAGCTCTGGAAGAGGGCATCGGTGTCCTGTGCCCGCAGCTGTGGCCACTGTCTCCACAGTGCCAGGGCGTCTGATGCCCAGAGATGCTTCCACACTCAAGGACGGAGGCACTTTCCCAGATGCCCCCCAGTAGCGGGCAGCCAGTAGGCCCCACGACCCCAGCACTAAGGGTCTGGGTGACCTCGGGCACAGCCCCCTCTCTGATCTCATCTCCTCGTTGGTGAAATCAGAGCAAGCCCCATGGGGAGTCCGGAAAACCTGCGTCCAGGCTTCGAACGTGAAGTCTCAGCCCAGAATCGGGGATTCTGGACCCCCCACCCCCGCCCACCCTTGTCCCGAAAAAGCCCCTCAGAGACGGTCCCACCTGACCCTCTTCGTGGGGCCCCTGCTGTGAAGAGCACAGCCTTCCGCGTGAAAACCAGAGTGCCCACGTGGAGCCTGACACACACGCCTCGTAAGGCTGGCCGCACCCCGATCCCGGGCCCTTCGCCACCGTGTCCCTGTCACTCGAGGCGGCCCTGCTGTCTTTCAGAACGGAGTCATTTCCCTCATCGACTGCACCTTGCTGGAGGACCCGGAGAGCACGGAGGAAGAAGGTACCGGGAGCCACGCACGTGTGCACAGCTGCTCACACACACTCTCACCTGCTGTGGGCGGGGGCATCCCGGGCCTGGACCCAGGGAGGCTGGGCAGCAGGGAGCGGGGCTTGGTCTACCTTCCTGTTCCTCCCACTCTCCTCGGCCCCCCGAAAGGTTGGCACTGTTCAGTCTGGGGTCACTGCTCTCTACCAAGCACCTCCATGCACGGGTCCACAGGTGCCACGCACAGGTCCACCGAGTGCCCTCCACGCACAGATCCACTGAACCCCCCCCGCACAGGTCCACCGAGCCCCCCCCACGCACAGGTCCACCGAGCCCCCCAACGCACAGGTCCACCGAGCCCCCCCACGCACAGGTCCACCGAGCCCCTCAACGCACAGATCCACTGAACTCCCCCCCGCACAGGTCCACCGAGCCCCCCCCACGCAGAGGTCCACCGAGCGCACTCCACGCACAGGTCCACCGAGCCCCCCACGCACAGGTCCACCGAGCCCCCCACGCACAGGTCCACCGAGCCCCCCACGCACAGGTCCACCGAGCCCCC
>NC_043708.1:139369609-139378853 GCF_006229205.1 Suricata suricatta
GGTCCACCGAGCCCCCCCCATGCACAGGTCCACCGAGCCCCCCACACGCACAGGTCCACCGAGTCCCCCCCACACGGAGGCGGCCCTGGGTCTTGCAAATGAGGCTGGGAGGTCCTGGGCTAGCTCTGTTCTCCAGTGGGGAGTGTGGGGACACGTGGTAGCAGCGGGGGGGGGGGACACAGGGGGTCTGCCCCAGCAGTGGGGGAAGGGCTCTATGGGATTTCCCTCCCTGACGTCCCTGGGGGCAGGGCCCTTGTTTTAGGTTGCAGGGTGGAGTCACTAGTGTCCCTTGATTGGGTTGAGGTTGGTCCTCGTGTCCAGGGCACAGGGCCCTGTGTCTTCACCCTTCCCCAGACTAGGGTGCCCCAGAGCAGGGGGCATTGGAACCCCTCGGGTCCTGGTCCCGGCGGGGCCTTGGGCTGGGGGTGTGCCGGGCGCCAGGACCCTCGTCCACACACTCAGGCCCCTGCCCCAGGTCAGCCCCGACGGCAGGACTCCGTGCCGTCCCTCCCGGCCCACTGGATCGAGCCAGGCAGCCCGCGGGGGAAGGATAAATGTCCAGTGTGCCTGGAGCGCCCTTGGCCACGTGACCGTCTCCAGCCGTGGCCGCAGCTGGGCCACAGGAAAGCCGAGGCGCCAGTGCAGTGGTCAGGCCCGAGGCTGCCTTCCCTGCAGAGCCCAGGGAGGTAGAGCCCCCGCGCCATGCAGCACCCCCCCGACACCCCACTTCCCAGAGGACCTGGCCCTGTCCCAGCCCTGAGTCCTCACGTAGGACAGGCTCTCCTGTGCCCAGCAGAGAACCCCGCAATCCTCGAGGGTCCAAACTGGAAGGGGTGGGGGCCCCCGAGATGCCACATCATCTCTAAACGTGCACGGGGGCGTCTGCAGCCTGGGCAGGAAGGGTGCCCCCCCACAGCCACATAGCGACCACAGGACACGGGACCGGGCTGCCACGTGATTCTGCCACGTGATTCCGGTTCACGTGGGCACGGCAAAGGCATCATTGTGAGCTCAGTCTTCCAGCTCCAAGAGCTGAAGGAAGCTTTCAGGTTGAGAACAGCAACTAAAATACGGAGACAACACTTTGCCCTTGGGGAGCTGCAAACTGAGCTAAATGGCGGGTCGGGGCCCTGAAAGTGTGAGATGTGAGGTTCCCGGCCCGGCCCCCCTGGCATGGCAGGAGGACCCCACCCTGGGGCCGTGCTCGTCCTGGGCCCGCTGCTGAGGGTCTCCAGGACGCCGGCCCTCGTGACCTCGACCGCCCCGAGGTGTGGCGAGGGCAGAGGGCTGCCCGCGTGTTGTACGCTGCGTCTCAGCCCAGGCCCTTGCTCTGTCCATCTCTGGGGGGGGAGGGGCGGGCCTCGAGGGTGCCCAGCCACCACGGCGTCTCCCCCGGGGCTCAGACAGGCATGGCTTCGTCAGAGGTTCCCTGGCTCCAAGAGCCCCGCTCATGCTAACTCGTGTTTTGCGTCCGGAAGCCAAAGGACCCAACCAAGACATAGACCACTTGGATTTTAAGATCGGGGTGGAGCCCAAGGAATCCCCGCCGTTCACGGTCATCCTGGTGGCCTCGTCCAGACAGGAGAAGGCGGCGTGGACCAGCGACATCAGCCAGGTGAGCGGGGCCACCTGCTCCTGAAAGTGGGGTGGGGCCCGGGGGTGGCTGCGGGCTCTTGAGGAGAAGAGGCGAGTCCCCTCCAGGCACAGCCCCGAGACCACAGCGGCTGAGCTCCCGTGCAGAGTGGGCCGGGACCCTGCACACCTGGCCCCCCTGCTCCAGGGTCCTGAGCTCCCCTCAGGCTCCTGCAGACTTACTAGAAGCAAATCTCGGGCACAAAGCCTGGGAATCTGCATTTTAGCACATGCCCCAGGCCATTGGTATGCACAGAAAAGTGTATGCACCACAGCCCATGGATGCTAGAGACCACGGAGCTTGGCGGCCACAGGTCAGCTCTGCGGAGAGCATCAGCCTCCGTTGAGCCTGCGCTAGTGTTAGGGTCATGGACACCCCCCCCCAGAAGAGCACAAAGGGAAAACAGACTTTCCCAGCACCGCTGAGCAGAGTCGGAGGGCTGTGGGCTCCTGCGGGACCAGGCAGAGATGTGAGTCCGGAAGAGACCATCAGGATACGGGGTGGGGGGAGCTAGGAGCCCCTCCCCAGCCATCTGCCACCCCTCTGTGGGTGGGTGAGTGTGCTGGAGGCAGTGGGTGGACGGCAAAACTGGGAGTTTGCTCTCTTTAATGCTGGGCCCCCGCCCCAGGTCTGTGCCCCTCCTCTGGGCTCCCCTGACCACCTGTTCCCCCGACTCCGGGGCCTGTTGCCCATCCGGAAATGCCGGAAGAGCGAGGCAGGAGCGGGCGCTGTGTGGTGGGCGTCCTGGCGAAACCCGGAAACCAGACGCCAGGACAGAGTGCTGGCCCCAGTGGGAGTCGGGGCCCCCAGCCCGGTCCTGGGAGGGAGCCCTCCCGCGGCAAAGCTGAGGGGGTGGGATGAGAAGGCACCCCCCCCCCCCAAAAAAAAGGTGTTTTGGTTTTGGTGGGCACTGCTTCTTCAGGCCAGAATGTAGATTTTCATTTTCCAGCCCCTGTCCCAGCAGCCCCGCCCCTGCAGGGTGGGAGCTTCACCCTGGAAACCGCCTGCGGCCTCAGGGCGTTGGCCCAGGGTGGTCCGGGGACCCAGGGGGCAGGGCAGCATGCACACGCAGGAGGGTGGAGGGCCAGCCTCCTGGAGAGGGACCCTGAGCACCGCGGATCTGACCTCGCCCTTCACACCCCAGAGGTCAGCGACACCGGCGCCAGGTTGGGCACCTCCTCTTGTGAACAGCCCACTCGTGTGGGAGTCATTGTCCCCACCTGGAAGACAGGGACCGGAGGCCCAGGGAGGCCAGGCGAGCCCCCAGGCTGACGGGAGCTGGCCTCCAGACGCAGCCAAGGGAGGCGGTGCCCCGATGACACCCTCAGGGACGGGGACCCCGCGTCAGGCTGGGCACGCCAGCCGCCCCCTTGGGCTGACCCCCTCGGGCTCTGACCCTGGCCCCCCTCCGATTCCAGTGTGTGGACAACATCCGCTGCAACGGGCTCATGATGAATGCGTTTGAGGAGAATTCCAAGGTGACGGTGCCGCAGATGATCAAGTAAGTGCGGCCGGGCGCCGCCGGTCTGTGCGGGGCAGGTGCCGCCGGTCTGTGCGGGGCAGGTGCCCGCTGCCGCCGAGTTAGCGTCTGTCTGCATGCAGACTTTGGCCGAGCTTCTGGTTTAGGAGATGTGGGTTTCCGCGGTGGGCTGCAGGGCCCCTGCGTTAGTCTGGGCGGGCGCAGAGGCGAGGGGCTGGCATCCCGTGGGCACACTGTCCGAGCTCCCTGGTGGCCCGGCCTCGCCCCCGGCCTGCCCCGTCGCGGCGGTGGCCCATGGCTCCCTGACGCTCCGAGGCGGTGCTGGGGGTGGGGGCGCCCATGGGCAGGGAGGCCCAGGCAGGGTCCTCTGCGCAGCCGGCCAGCTCCCTGATGGCACAGCGGGGGTGGCGGAGTTGAGGAAGGACGGAGTGGGTCCCAGGCCGGCAGCCGCGGGGTGTTTCTGAGCTCGGGCTCCGCGTGCCACGAGGCCCCTCCCCACCACCTCCCAGGCTCACGTTGTTGGGGCCCGAGGAGGCAAGTGTGCCCGTCCTGGCCGAGAGCCGGTGGGGGCCCTGCGGGAGGGGGCGCCCGTCCAGGGAAGCGAGCGTGGCCGGCGGTGAGACAGCCTGCGTCCTGGGCCCTGCGTCCCGGGCCCTGCGTCCTGGGCCCTGCGTCCTCGGCCCTGCGTCCTGGGCCCTGCGTCCTGGGCCGCGTTCCCGGCCGGGCCTCGCCGCTCACTGGCCCAGGCCACTCTCGGACCCACGCGGTGAAGCGGGGGTTTCGTTTAACCCGCAAATTAGAGTCACACAGGGTTGCGGTCAAACGTGGAGCAGAGCCCACTCGTCTGCCCAGGATGCTTCTCACGGCTGCAGACGTGAGCGCGGTGTCCGCTGTGAAGGCGGAAAGGGTGACACAGTGCAGGGAATGTCCACATGGAAGGGACCGTGCGAGGACGCGCCGCCCCCGGGCTCCAGGAGGAGCAAGGGTTGTGGCAGCGGAGACGGCCGCAGGTGCCTGCTGCTCACCCTTCAGAGAGGGCCACGCTCGGGAAGTGATGAAGCCCCATCGTGAGTCAGAGGCGGAGCCTGCGTGGCACTAGAGGGCCCAGACTGAGTGGCGGTGACGTCACCTGTCACCGTGGGCAGGGCGACATCGTGCTGAGCATGAGGGTGGTGGAGGGGAAGGGCACCCAGGAGGACGGAACAGCATGAACGAGGGCGCAGAGGCAGGAAGGCCCATGTGTTTTGGGGCTGCAGGGCGGGGAGAGGGTGCTCGTGTGGGCGCCGCCTGGACGTGACCAGCGGCTGCGTCCACTGCCGGGCAGACGGTCAGCGCGTCTGTCCTAAACACCGTGAGACCCGGGGCGCCTGGGGGGCTCAGTCAGTGAAGCGTCCGACTTCGACTCAGGTCATGATCTCACGGTTCATGGGTTCGAGGCCCGCGTCGGGCTCTGTGCTGACAGCCCGGAGCCTGGAGCTGCTTCCGGTTCTGTGTCTCCCTCTCTCTCTGTGCCTCCGCTGCTCACACTCTCTCAAAAATAAACATTAAAAAAATTTTTTTTCATAAACAAATACACAAACACAGTGAGACCCGGGAGTTACGGCTGGTCTCACGGGGCCACTGTCCGGCCCCCTGGCCCCAGCAGGCTTCCCTGCCAATGGGTTGGTGACAAGCTGGCCCCAGGTGGACCCACAGGGGGTCCTGGGCCCTGGGCCCACGAGGTGTGTCCGAGCTGCCCGCAGAGCCGTACCAGGTGCCCTGCATTTCCAGGGCGCAGGGTAAAGGGCCAGAGCGGTGTGCCCGGCTGTGAGCCCCGAGTGTCCGCCGAGCCCCATGCGGGCCGTGCCGGGACCTCTGGCGCCGCCCGTCCTTCCGCCCTGGGCTCGCGCGCTGGGTGTGCATGTGTCTGCCGTGTCGCACGTTCCCTCGTGTTCCCTGGCGCAGGCGGGTTTTCCTAAACCACACGTGCCGTGGCCATAGACGGCGGGGCGGGAGTCGGGTGACGGCGCCGTGACAGGCAGTCGGGGTTTCCTCTGAGGCCGTCAGGGCTGCCTGGGCAGGGACGGCCTCCCCCAGCCGCCACTGTGGTAGGGAGCCAGTGGGGGCCCGTGCTGACCAGGGGACAGTCCCACACAAGCCCGAGTCTCTGGCACGGTCCCCTCGTCGGACTCTGAGTCAGGGGGGTCCTGACATGGGGTCTGCAGGACAAAGAGGCGGGAGGTCTGGGCCCTCTGGTGCGTGGCTGGTGGCCCCGGGCGAAAGGAGGGGCCCCGCCACACCTGCCCCCCTCCCGGCCCTGCGGCCCAGCCCGGGTGGGCTGTGAGGTGGGGACGTGCTCACGCTGGGAGGGGCCGAAGACCCCTTCTCGCAGGGGCAGGTGTGTGGCACACGGCCGGCGAGGGGATCCTCAGAGCTGGCGGGTCTGTACTGCACTCGCCCGTTTTACAGACGGGGCGCTGACGTCTGGGCGGCCAGGGGCCAGCAGTGACGGCCAGTTTGGTGGGGAGGGGGCAGGGAGGGGGTTTCTAGCCTTCTCTGCCCGTCCAGCAGCCCCATCAGGCTGGACACGCCGGGCCCGTGAGGTGTCGGCCCCCGGCCCCAGGCTGAGCCCCCCCCACCTGCAGACACGGTTTCCTGCCCGTCATCCTTTCTCTCGTTCCCCCGTGTCCGCATCTTCACTCTTCCGAGCCGGGTCGCTCTCTGTCCGCTCCGTGCGCCTGACGCCTTCTCCGGCCCCGCTCGCCCGCGGTCGCGGTCCGAGCCGGGAGAGACGCTCCGCGCCCAGGAGAGGGTTCCGCACCCTCAGCTCATTTCCGAGGGCCCAGCCTGCTCTCTCCTTGGACTCAGCAGTTTCCTCTCTGGCTCCCAGCAAACCTTTCTCATCTCAGATTATTATGCACTTTCCTAGTCACGGCGATAACCCCAGCTTGAGGTTCTAAAGCATCTGTGTCTCGCAGCCGTTTCCTCGGAGGGGCCCCTTCCTGCGTCTTCCGGAAGGTCTCCAAACCGCATTGCCTTTCCAGGCTCTGTGGGTTTCCCATGTTTTCTCATCTGAGAAGCAATCCCCACCGATACAGGAGGTTTGCTTATCCGTGAATATTTCCAACCCCAGGGGGGTTTCCAAAGAAGACCCTTAAAGGGCAGCGTCTGCACTCCTGACGGGAGGGTCCCCAGGGTCCCCAAGAGTGCCTGTGACTTCCACGGGGACACTCGATTACCTCCCGGGCGAGCTGAGCACCACACAGCACTCTGGGCCCATGGGGCACAGACTTCATTAAACATTTGCAAGATCGTTGTGAGGTGGGTCTTGATATTTCCATTGTACAGATGACGAAACTGACGCCCTGGAGACCGAGTACCTGGTCTGATGCCACAAGAAACAAGGGTGACAGGTGTCATTTGATTCCAAGCCTCATGTCCTTTCCTATTATGTGAGGAGTTCTGGCCGTGACAGCCTTTATGAGCTGAACTCACACTTCTTTAGATTCTTTTCCCAGAAGCTCATTTTGATGAGATTTCCGGGTTTTCCTTTTTGTAGCGCCGTGTGTGCTTGCTCACGTGTGTATCCTTCTAATCCCGTCCACCAGAACACGGGCGATCGAAGCTGCCGCCCGCATACAGCAGCCGCCAGATAGGACTCGGCCGGCGGTGCGCGAGGACGTGGGGCAAACCAAGCGTCGGGAAGGAAGCAGGAGGAGGCCCGGCGGGCGGTGCGCTTGCTGCGCCCCTGCTGGGGCGGGCACCGCGCCTGGGCCCCCGCTTCCCACTGCCACGGCAGAAAGCAAAGTGTGACTGCAGACGCTTGCGGGGCCGGACGTGGAAACGCCGCTGCGGCGGGCGGTCATGGCGGAAGCGCACTGCAAGAATGAGCATGCGCCCTCCTGGGCCCCCGCCGCCCCGGGGGAGGCCCCGACCCCAAGCCTGGTCAGCTGCACCCAACACCTGTCCACACGTGCGTGAGAGAACTGAGCCGTGCTGCTGCCACAGGCCCGACATGGAAGCTTCCAGAAGAAGAGTGGGATTGCTCTGGCTCAGGTCCCCTTCCAGTGGAAGTCACTTGGGTCAGGGGTGCAGGCCTCCGGGAGGTCTGGTCCAGGACACCTGCCCAAGCCCGAGGGTCTTACTTTTGGGAAATGCCTCAAATGCAGCGATCTGCCGCTGCCTGGACGCTGACCCTCATCCGCTAACAGGCAGCCCGGCCGGGGTCGGGAGGGCGAGGCCTGCCTGAGAGACGGAGCTGCCAAGAAGCCCCCTCCCGCCCCCACCCTCTCCCCGGCCCGGGCTGGGGGTCAGGCATCTTCCTCCGCTGAGCCGAGGGGGAGAGCGGCCGTGCCTGCTGGGGGGAGACATCACCGGTAAGAAAAGGAGCAGGATTTTCAGACAGAAACGAACCGGACTCTCGGGGACGGAACTCAGCTGTTTGTTACGTGTGCGGACTCTGGCTGGGGGGCTGGACCCCTCGTGTGGCCCCTGATTTTGATTTGTGAGCCCATGTTCTGGACGGATGTATCTGTGAAGACCTCGGTGGAGCCCGGTGGAGAAGAGCAGGCTGTGACTCTGCGGTCCCCAGACCACGGCGGTGGCACATCTGTGTTCCAAAGCCCCCGTGAGAGCACACGGTGCGTGCGCAGGGGCCCTGAGCTCCCTCCCCCTCCCCTGCCCCCAGAGCCTGGGTTAAAACGGGGAACTTGCAGTGGGTAGATTTTTCGAGGCCGCCTTCCAGGGTCTCAGCCTTCGCGGGGGCACGGGGGCCTGACTCTAGCTCCCCTCCTGTGGAAACCCAAGACGCTCGGTTCCCACGAGCGGCCGGTGCCCCGAAGGCACATGAGGCGTCAGCTGGTTTCCAGATCTCGCTCCGATTTTGCCCCTGGGAAGTGCCCCTTCCGGCCGTCTTGCCCTCACTGGGTTTTTACTGAGATACGATTCCCAAAACATCCAAGCCAGCATCTCCGGCGTGTGGTTAGTGGGCTTCGTGCGTTCCCTGCGTTGTGCGAGCATCAGCACCCGCGATCGGGGAACGCTTCCGTCACCCCCGGAGAAGCCCGGGCGTGTTGGGGCCAGTCCCCGCCACCCCCACCCCTGGCGGCCGGCAGCCTGCACTCCGTGTCTGTGCACGTGGCCATTGGGCGCACTTCCCATAAACGAAACCCTACGATACGCAGACTTGGTGTGCGGAGTCGCGCACTCGCCTGTCCAGACCCGGCCGCGCGGGCGCACCTGTCAGGATGCGGCCCCTCTCGCAGCCGAGGGGCGCTCCGTGTGGACAGACTGCGCGGGCTCACCCGTCTCCGGCTGGCGGGCTCCGTGCCGGCTCCCCTTCGGGGTGGTGAGAATCGCGGAGCCACGAACGCTGGTGGACAGGTTTCTGTGTGAACGGACGTCCCTCCGTCGTGTGAGCTCAGTGGGTCTTATGCCGTCGGGCACGTGGGACATGGTCTGGAGGACGTGGCCTCCTGCTCGGGGCCGTGCCCCGCAAAGTCGGGCCACGGTCCTTCAGCGCGCCGTCTGTGCGTCTGTGCGTCCGTCCGTCCCGAGCTGCTGCGCGTCGGGGAGCCGGTGACGGGCGGGGAGGCGGCCGTGGGCTCCTGAGCTCAGCCCCCGTCTCCCGGGGCCCCTCGCCCGCAGGTCGGACGCCTCCCTGTACTACGACGATGTGGACATCCGCTTCAGCAAGACCATGAACTCCTGCAAAGTGCCGCAGATCCGGTACGCCAGCGTGGGCCGGCTGCTGGAGCGGCTGACCGACCTGCGCTTCCTCAGCATCGACTTCCTCAACACCTTCCTACACTCCTACCGCGTCTTCACCACCGCCGTCGTGGTCCTGGACAAGCTCATCACCATCTACAGGAAGCCCGTCAGCGCCGTCCCCGCCAGGTGCGCGGCCGCCTCCGACGGGCCTGGGAGGGGGGCCCGGCTCGGCGCAGGGGCGGCAGAGGTGACCTGCTGGGGGGGTGTGGGGCACCTCCAGGGGCCGGGGACTGAGGGCCCCCCAGCTGTCTCTCCCCCCCTCCGCCCTGGGGGCTGACCACCCCCCAGCTGTCTCCCTCCCCCAACCTGGGGGCTGACTGTCCCCCAGCTGTCTTCTGCCCCCCCCCGCCCTGGGGGCTGACCGCCCCCCAGCTGTCTCTCCC
>NC_043708.1:139378953-139386864 GCF_006229205.1 Suricata suricatta
GCCAGCCTGTGCCACGAGGTCGTGCCCAGTTACCAGACGAGCGAGCAGAGTCCCTGCGGGTCTGACCGCCCCGGCCGAGCCCCAGACCCACGATCTCGAGGGTCTCAGGTCCCCACAAGGTGCTGCCCACGTGGCGGCCCCTGGACACGAGAGGTGGGGGGCCGGAGCTCCCGCCTCGCTGACCCCCGCCTGAAGCCCGCCTCCGAGGTGAGCTTGAGCCCCAACACCAGGTCTCCCGGTGAGCCCTGGCGGCCCCTGCACACTCACCAGAGCCCCGATTTCAGAAATAAGCCCCGAGTGTTTAGAATAAAGCACCTGCTCCTTACGGCATGAGGCCTGTGCTTTGTCCCGAGGACAGAGTGCGTCCAGAGACGCGGAAGACGGAGCCAGTTCCCAGAGTCCGATTCTGCCCTCACGATGGAGTCTCTGAGGCTCAGAGAGGTTAGGCAATTCACCTGAGGCCACACAACTGGCAGACCGGGGAGGACTCAGAGCACGGGGCTTGCTCGACCCGACCCACGAGCCCGTCAGTGTGACTTACTGATGTCAGACTTTGGACAGGGGATGTGTTCATCCCAAATAGCCCGAGAAGGGAGAATGTTCACGACGCGGTCCTCCAACAGCCTGGGCCCCGCTGAGCCTGGGAGGTGACGGAGCAGCGGAGAGGTGGGCCGGGCAGCTGGCAGGGCCCTTCCCACCCAGAACCAGCCCTCCTCTGGGGACGCCAGCAGCTGGACCCCCACCGGCGCCTGCTCTGGGGCCATGAAGGCGGCCCGCCCGTCCCGAGGCGGCTCCAGCTGGGCCCCTGGTTTCCTAACGGCCCAGGGCTGGACCGGCGAAGGCTGAGCACCGGCCTCCTTCCCTCCGCAGAGTTCCCCCTCTTCTCCTATAACAACGGGGTCGTCATGACCTCATGTCGGGACCTGGACGGCAGCCGCAGCGCCCTGTCGGCGGCCTCGGCCTTTGCCATAGCAACGGCGGGAGCCAACGAGGGCACCCCGAGCAAGGACAAGTACCGCAGGATGTCCCTGGCCAGCGCAGGTGCGTGGAGGCCGCTGAGGGCAGCCCAGCTGCAGGCCGGAACCGTCCCCCCTCCCGTACATGCGGCTCGCTGCCCCCGGGCCTTGGCCCGTGCCGACCCTCCGGCCTGGAGGGCCCCGGCTCTGCCCATCCGCCCCTGCGCCCTGGCAGACTTGGACCCAGAACACTCACTGCCCGTGGGAACCCGCCCCCACCTGCACGGCACCTGAGGCAGAGATGGAGTGGGGCCCAGAGGTCGGAGCTCCCCGCAGCCCGGGCAGAGGTGGGCGCATGCGCTGTGTCCGCTGAGACACCGTGGGCTCCAGTCTCGCCGGCCACAGACCCCGCCGGCTTGTTCAGTGCCTTCCTGCCCCCGCCCCGCGCCGTCCACCCACCAGCCACGGGAGCAGCCTGGCTTTCCCACACATGGCGCTTGAACCCAGACGAGAGCCGAGCTGGGGCATTGTCCTCACGTCCCCTCTGCCCCTCTGCCACGCCCACCACCAGGGTTTCCCCCTGACCAGCGGAACGGAGACAAGGAGTTTGTGATCCGCAGAGCGGCCACCAACCGCGTCCTGAACGTGCTGCGCCACTGGGTCTCCAAGCACTCTCAGGTGGGGGGCCGCCGTGGGGGCGGGCCGCAAGGACACCAGGGGGCGGGGCCTGGGGCTCCCCCACCTCACTGTCTGCAGCAGGGGTCCCAAGTGGGCCCTGGCCCCGGGTGCAGATGAGGCAGAAACAGCTCGGCTGGTCAGGGGCCACTGCAGGGCAGCCGGAGCGCAGGGGCCAGCACCGTGGCCACGTCTCTCCCCACAGGACTTTGAGACCAACGAGGAGCTGAGAGGCAAGGTGATCAGCTTCCTGGAGGAAGTCATGCATGACCCCGAGCTCCTGACCCAGGAGAGGAAGGCCGCGGCCAACATCATCAGGTAGGGTGGCCGCAGCCCTGGGCCAGCACGGCCTGCACGCGGCCGGCCAGGAGTGGGGGGCTGGCCGGAGGGGCAGGCCGTTCACCGGTGTGATGGCCTTGGGCGGGTGTGTGGGGAAGGAGCCCCGGGGTGCTGGGGGACCATGCACCCCGCTTCTGCACTCAGGCCCCAGAGCAGAGGGTCCATGTGTCCTTGCCCCCCTCTCCCGCCAGACCCTGATCCCCTTGGGGCAAGAGCCAGGCCCCCTCCATATCCACCTGCAAAGTCCCATCTGGTCCGAGCTCCCTTTTATGGCAGCCCCTGGCGGCACAGAGCAGTTAGGTCTTAGTCAAGGTCAAACAGAATTTTGTCCCCGGCCTCTCCTAGTGGAGAGTCAGGGGTCAGGCAGCCCTGTCTGAGCTGGCTTAGCCGGTGACTCGCCGTGTGGCCTGGAGCAGGCCCCCTCCCTCGGCCTCATTTCCTTCACCTATAAAATGGGTGAGCAGTAGGCACCCCAAGGGCTGCAGTGAGGCAGGGATGAGGTCACACCGTCACTTCTGCAGATCATCGGAAGGTGTCCCGCCGCTGTCCTCTGGCTGACCTGGTTTGCCCCCAGCCCTGCCCTGGTGCCAGGGCTCAGGGCTCAGGGTCAGGCGCTTCCTCCCCACTTCTTGCCCTCTCTGCCCAAGGCCACGGTCTCTGACCCAGACTTTCAGCTACTTCCTCCTGCGCGAGGCCGGAGTCTCGAGCCTTCCTCCTCCCAGATCATCCACTTTGCTTGCCCGGGGCCTTGGCATCATTCCCTGGGTTTCAAGGACCCACGGTGTCTTTCAGGCGTCCCTCGTCCTCAGCACCTCCTGCACCCGCACCCGCTCCCACACCCACACCCGCACAGCCGACCCCCAGGTTCCCGGTCTCTCTCCCGCGCAGAAGTGCGCTGGGCCCCCCAGGTCCGCTGACCGGAGCCCCCCCAGCTCGGGAGCTTGCCCGGACGCCACCTCAGGTGCAGCGTGAGGAGCAGGCTGGCGGGGGCGGCCTGCCGGGAATGGCACTCGCGCCACGGCCGCTGGGGCACCGCAGGCCACACGTGCTCTGCACGGCCGTCTCCTGGTTGTGAGCTTACATCAGGCCTTCTGTGGGGCGGACGGCCAGCTGGCCCGAGTCTGTCTGCCCACAGCCCGCAGGCCCCCGGCAGTCACAGTGCTGTCACGGCGGCAACAAAGCACTTTGGCCCAACTCCCCACCACGACCCGATGCCCACCCCTCACTCCCCGGCCACCTCTGGGCCTCCCCCTCCTCTGTCCCTTCATCTGGAGGGCTCCTGCCCGCTCTGTCCTCGGGGCCTGGAGCTCCTTCTAGTCCATCCTGTCATTCCATGTGGCTGCAGGCCCACCCTGTGCTGGGGCCAGAGCTTCGGGGTGGACACACCGGACACCAGTCTGCCCTCGGGCTCCTGGCCAGGGACAGCCCACAGCCTTCCCGACCCCAGGACACCGGGGCTGAGGGCACAGGGGCCTGGGGCTGGCGGAGCCCGGGAGGGTCAGGAAACGGGCAGTGGGCTCGTGGCACAGGAAGGCGCAGAGCAGAGGCAGAGCGGGCGGCGGGGAACCCAGGGGCGCCCACCCGTGGGGATGGGGCGGGGCACCCCGGGGCGGGGGTCTGCAGGCCGCACAGGGCTCACATGCCGACTCATCCCCAGGACTCTGACCCAGGAGGACCCGGGTGACAACCAGGTCACGCTGGAGGAGATCACACAGATGGTGAGTCAGGCCCCCGGACGGTACCCAGACCCGTCCCGTGCAGGTCCCCAGGGTGGGTGTCACGGAGCATGCAGACGGATGGCTCGGGCAGCAGAAACGCAAGGTGCTCCCATCGACGGCAGCGAGTTCACGATGCGATGTGACGGGCCCCACCCAAGGTCACGGTGTCCGCTCCGTGGGGGCTCCCCGGTGGGAGCTGGCTCGCACCCCTCACCGCCTCACCCCAAGGGGCCCGGGGCAGCTCGGCCTGCGGGGGGGTAGGGGGGAGCTTCCCACAAGGAACCAGGCTGACAGCATTCCACGCGGTGGAAGGGAATGATGCTCTCGTGTGCTCCCAGAGTTGGGCCGGGCCCACTGCCTTCTCTGGCTCAGGGATGTGCCCATGTGCCTCCAGCGTGCCCCCAGCAGCCACCCCAGAGTCTCGGGCCCCTGCCACCATGGCGGCCAAGGAAGCTCAGGGCAGACTGGTTTTGACCTCCCCACTGGTGAAGATGGCAGGCCCGTGCTGCCTCACCTCCCAAACCGGCCTCCTGTCCTTTCCATAGTGTGAGGACCTAGGACTCGGGGCCCTAGGCCCACTGCTCCCCTCCCTCCCTCCTGACCCTGACCCCGGGCATGGGTGAGGCCACCCACAGCGGAGCGCCGGCCTGCCTGGGGCCCACACCTCGCCCGCGGAGAGCTGGCTGCTGCCCCCCGGGCAGGGGAGTTGTTGATGCACTGGCACCAGACTGGCCCGGCCCGGCTCCTCCCCGGCGCCTCTCTGCAGGGGCGGGCCCTGCTCCTCCGGTTTCCCACCAGACCGGAATGTTTGCCCTCCGGAGCAGGAGAGCCCTCGCTCCCTGGCAAGCAGCCTGCGGCCCCCCAGCCCCGCCCTGCCCAGTGCCCCGACAGCCCGTGGGGACGCGGCCTCACCAGAGAGCCCAAGGACCTCTGCAGTGAGACTGTGACAGGCCCTGTGACAGGCGGAGGGAGGTGGGGGTCTGAGCTCTGGTTCGGGGTCCCCTTGTTGCCTAGGTGACCAGCAAGGAGCAGGGTCCTGGTGCTGAGCAGACCTCTGGCCGAGTCTCTGCCCCTGGGCAACCCCACAGGCCTCTCCCCAGCTGAGGCCTCCTCGGGTCCCCAGCCCCACCGGGCCCGCCATCCTGGACCCTGGGGAGTGGTCTGTACCCCAAACCACAGCGTCCTGGGTGGCACCTGCGACTGCTGTCCCCACTGCCTTCCTGAGAACTTGTCACCCTCTGGCTTCACATGCCCACACCCTGCACCCAGGCTTCTGGCCCGGGGTGACTGTGCCAGCGGACACACGGATACCCCAGCAGCCGGGCACACACACACGCGCACGCGCACCCACAGGCTGGAGTGGGAATTCCTTCCTCCACCTCCCTGCGTCCGGTCTCTGCCCGGTCCTGTGTCTCTGGTCCTTCTGTCCCACTGTCTCAAGGCCCTGGCGGTGTGGCCCCCAGTGACTCTGCACAGGGAGGGGGAAGGAGGGAGGTGGGCAGGCCGTCCAGCGGGGATGGTTTGCCCCCTGGTACGGGGCCGACCCCATGCCCTCGAGTGCAGCTCTGGGGGGCTCAGCCCAGCCCTGGGGCTTCGGGGAGGGTAGCTGGCCCCGCGGTGCCATGCGGCCCAGTTGGAGGTCGGGGTGATCCTCGTCAGGGGACACAGGCCGCTCCCGGAGCCAGCAGACTGTCCATGTGGCCTCCTCGTGTCCACCTCTTACCAAATCCCTGCCGCGGGGACCTTGGGCCCCTGGCTGGTGTTTGCCGAGGATTCGCCCCTGGTCAGGGGCCCGGGTGGGGGCACTGTAAGGGTAGGGTCCACGGCAGCCTGCAGAAATGTGGGAACCCCAAGAGGAAGTCCAGACAGCCATCTTCTGGGCAGGACAGGACAGCCCGGGAGGTGGTCACACCTGTGAGTCCCCACCAGCTAGTGAGTTTTAAAGGGGGAAACGTTACAGAGGCACCTGGGAGTCCCGACAGAACCTGAGGCGGGGGACAGGTTGCTGGGGGTCCTGGCCGGGGCTCCAGGCCCAGCCGGTGCCCCGGCCGTGATCCCCAGGAAGCGACGGCTGTCTCATTCATGTTCCGGGGCAGGCGGCGCCCCAGCCGAGGAGTCAGTGACTCAGGAGCACAGGGCACCGCGAGGGACCAGCTGCCTGCACCTCTTCTCCTCTCCCTCCCTGCCCACGCCAGCCACCCACTCACCAGAATCTCGGCCATGGCTGGGAAGCGGCCAGAAAGCCAGGGGGGCCTGACTCAGGACTTGCTCCCCTCAGGCCGAAGGCGTGAAGGCAGAGCCCTTTGAAAACCACTCGGCCCTGGAGATCGCGGAGCAGCTGACCCTGCTGGACCACCTCGTCTTCAAGAAGATCCCTTACGAGTGAGTGGGTGTGGGCGGCCCTCCTCCTCCCCAGGAGGCAGCTTTGGCTGCACCCCGGGAACCCACACAGGAAGCTCCCAGAGCCATGTGAATTCCCCGCAGTGGAACAGAAATGCGTAAATGCGTGTGTCCGCGGGCCCGAGGGAGGGTCCTCTTTCCCAGCCCCAAGGCCCCACCTTACTGTGAGCTGCACACGTGCACACACACACACACGCGTATGCTTTCCCAGAAGCATCTCCAACTCAGCACCCCTACGCTGCAGGTCTAGAAAGGGAGTGGTGTGCGCACGCATGCACCAGAGCGTGGGGGCAGCCCTGGCTTTCGAAGCAGCCCCGGGGCCTGGTGCACCTGCTGTGGCCCAGGTGCTCGCGGTAGCCACAGGGTTAGGTAAACGCGAGTTCCCCTTCCTTCTGCCGACCATACGTGGCAAACGTGGCGTTAGGAGGTGCACGGCGTTCCCCAGTGGCGTGTAAAGCCATGGGGTCGTTTGTGGTTTTTACGTCTATGTTTGAAGCAGAGGCAAACCTCCTTGCAACTCGGTTTACTGTGAGTTGCTGACAAGTGTCTGAGAACAGCTTCCGGGGATTGGCGTGTCCGGGTCTGTGACATCTGGTCCCGGCCTCCCAGAGAGGCGGCCCCCCAAAACTGCCGAAGGCCCTCGCTCGCGGCCATGGAGGGTGGAAACCCGCCTCTTCCCCCGCATGCGAAGCAGGAGTCACTCCTGGCAGGCTCCCTGTGGGAGGAGGAGCAGCGTTCTCAAATGCAGCTCGCCCCCTCCCTGCCCGTGGCGCCCCGCCGGGTCCCTCCTCGTCACTGCCACGCCCACAGCTTCCCCTGGGAGCCTCGGGCCCTCTGTGGTGGGCCCCGGGGGTCGCTGTCACCAGAACACACAGCCGGCGTGGTGGGCCGGCCCCTGTGTCCTTCCCCTCAGCCTGTGTTGGCCTCTGTCCCTGTTCTGCAGACGGCTCCTGCCCAGGGAGTTCTCCGTCACAAGCAGGGCCCCGGGCAGACTCTGCCATGATGGTACCCTCACTCTCACACCGCCCCTCGTGTTGGCCTGTGGCAGCCCCATAAGGAAGGTGGTCATTGCTCCCATTTCACAGACAAGGGAACTGAGGCTGCACGAGCCCAGGACCCTGTCCCCTCCGGGGCTCTGCAGAAAGTTACTCTCCGAGAAATCAGAGCCTCCGAAGGCAGAGAAAGCCACGCCGTCATCCATGCAAACCTCATGCGCCCGGGGCCCTTCCTTCCCGCAGGGAGTTCTTCGGACAAGGCTGGATGAAGCTGGAGAAGAATGAGAGGACCCCTTACATCATGAAAACCACGAAGCACTTCAACGACGTGAGTGCGGCGCGGTGGGGGGTCCTTCTCCCCCGGGTTTTACTTCCGCAGGCCCCTCGAGGTGCCGGGCAGGCGCCGGACCTCCTGCAGTTTGCCTGCATCGTGATCTCATGAGCCCTAAAGGTGGGGGTATTACCCCCATGTTGACACAAGGAAACCTGAGCTCTGAGGGCACATGCGCTGGCGGCTCCTGACTCCTGTCTGCTGTGCAGCCCCACAGCCACGGGGACCGTCCACGCCCAGCCCCGCAGCCACACAGCCACGGGGACCGTCCACACCCAGCCCCCAGCCCCGCAGCCACCAGCCCGTCCACCCTCAGCTCCCCCAGCCCCGCAGCCACCGGGCCCGTCCACCCCCCAGCTCCCCCAGCCCCGCAGCCACCAGCCCGTCCACCCCCAGGCCCCCCAGCCCCGCAGCCACCAGCCCGTCCACCCTCAGCTCCCCCAGCCCTGCAGCCACAGGGCCCGTCCACCCCCAGGCCCCCCAGCCCCGCAGCCACC
>NC_043708.1:139386964-139395418 GCF_006229205.1 Suricata suricatta
GGGGGGGGGGGGCCATTCCACTGCCTGGGGTCCCCCCACAACGGGGTGGAGTGCAAACACTGTCGGTGAATCTTGGTGCCGGTTCCAGAGAGAAAGCCTCACTGGTCCCGTGGGGAGAACGCTTGTTTCTTTATCAAGTTCAAGAAGTTCTTGCCCTTCCGTGTTTGCTGACGGTGCTTACCACAGACGGGCACCGAATTCTGTCAAAACTGATGGTGCGCATCTGTTGAGATGGCCGCGGCTTACCTCCTTTAAGCTGCTGGTGCTGTGAATGACGGTTACAGATTTTTCTCTAACGTTCACCCTTCCTTGCGTCCGGGGACAGACCTGACCTGGCCGTGGCATTGTCTCTTCTCGTATTGTCTGTCTCTGCTTTCCGTATCAAGATCATACGGGCTTTGTGGAATATGTTGTAAGATACTCTATTTTCTGAAAGATTTCACAGAGATATTCCTTTAAAAAATTAGTATAACTTGAGGCACCTCAGTTAAGTGTCTGACTTCGGCTCAGGTCAGGATCTCACAGTTTGTGGGTTCGAGCCCCGTGTCGGGCTCTGTGCTGACAGCTGGGAGCCTGGAGCTGCTTCAGATTCTGTGTGTGTGTGTGTGTGTGTGTGTGTGTGTCTGCCTCTCCTCTGCTAATGCTCTGTCTCTCTCCAAAATTAATAAACATTAAAAAAATTAAAAATAAGGGGGAAAGGGGTAAATGCTTTATTTAAAAATAAAGTCATGTATTAGTTTTGAAAAGTGGCATATTTACATTCCTATTTGAGAATTGGATCTGGTCCTTCATGATCCAAACCGTTTACAACCTTTAGTAAGTTGCTTTCGTGTAGCGCCTTCTGAAATCCTCATCAATTTAGGTTCTTGGGTGATTTACACATTCCCATTGGAATTTTGAGAATCTTCTCATGGCGTTTTCTAGTTGGTGGTGCCGGAGTGTAGGAAGACGCACCGTCGCACGATGCGTGCTTAGCCAGACACCCTCGGGAGCCCGCTTAGTTGTCCGAACTTTTCTGCCGTATCCTTTTGGGATTTTCAGTCAATCACGTCAGCCGCGAGTAACAGCGATCTATCGTCTCTGCAATGCTGACACCTCTGTCTCCTTGTCTCACTGCCCGGGCGTGAAGATCAGTAACTTGATCGCTTCGGAGATCATCCGGAACGAGGACATCAATGCGCGGGCGAGCGCCATCGAGAAGTGGGTGGCCGTGGCGGACATCTGCCGCTGCCTGCACAACTACAACGCCGTCCTGGAGATCACCTCGTCCATGAACCGCAGCGCCATCTTCCGGCTCAAGAAGACGTGGCTCAAAGTCTCCAAGCAGGTGCGACGGGAGGCCGGCGGGGGCGGGGCACCGGGGCGCTGGCGCAGGGCCACCCCGTAGGCGGGCAGCGCCTGGGTGGGGGCCGACGCTCCTGTAGGCCCGCGTGCAGGAGAGCATCTCCCCCGATGTCACCAGGGAGCAGGTGTCAGGCGCCGCACGTGGTTCTGGGGCCCCTGAGACTTCGGTTCCCACCTGGGGATTAACGCCCCGGAGACGGAAGTGTAACAGTGATTACGGTCCCGTTACTCTTGTCCTCGAGCAGGGACAGAGGGTGGTGGCTGCATGGGGACGCCAGTGCATGTCTGCCGGCTTCCTTCCCAGGTCTCTAACTTCTCCGGCCCTCCTGGCCACCAGGGAGGCAGCTGGTCCCTGGTACCCCCTGGGTATTGGCGACCTTAGATGTGGGCTTGATCTCTATTCATTCAGAACATGATTCTTCCTGGGAATAAAGTCCCCTACGCTGTGGTCTAAGGAGCTCACTGAGGTCCTAGGAGGAGGGCTCAGTGGGGCACTTGGGCCAGTCCTCGGTGCGCACAGAGGACACCCTGACCCCAGCCTGCACACGTGCAGGAGGCTGCACCGGCACCACTCAGGGCAGGGTGAGCCTCTGAGGTACCAGTGACGTGGCCACAGCAGGGTCGGCTGGCTGGGGCCCCAGGTTTCCAGGGCCCTCTGTTCTGGACCACTCCGGATTTACATGCCATGCCCCTCGGCCCCTTTATTCCCTGCCCCCCACCTCCTCATGCTGGCATCAGGGCTGCACATCCCTCCTCCAGGCCCTGGGATGCCGCCCTCCCCACAGTGCGGTCACTCCAGCCCCAGATGACGGTGTGACAGCAGGGTGCCGCCTGTCCCCAGTGACGCTGGCTCACACAGAGACAACAGGGCTGGGACGGGGCAGTGCAAGGCACCAGCTTGTCAGCGGGCTCCTGGCAGGAGCAGAGGCTGGACTCGGGGTGGGGTGCTCAGGCGGCAGGCTCATCTGGCCACACGTGGCGCACGGTGCTGCGGATTCCTGAGGGGGCCGCTGCAGACCCCGACGTGGTCCAGGCTGACCGGCCGGTCAGGCAGGGCTCAGACGGGCCGAGGCCGGGTCTGCCCTGGGGCCGTCAGGACGGGGATGTTTTCTCCGGAGGCACCCACACTGGGGGCTCCGTGACTCTTGGCCTTGCTCTCCAGCGTCACCCTTATTGTGGACTTGGGAGGGCACCACCTTGACCTTCCCGAAGTCTTCCGTTCTCTCGGGAGGGTGCAAAGGGAGGGCAGTTAGAGATGACGCGAACGGCCAGGCCCGCACTCGGGGACGTCATTCAGGGCCCGCCACCACCCCCACCCTCAGCTAGCACGGCTGTGCCGCGCCTGGCCCGCTCTGGCCCCGGGTGGGCCGCTGCCTCTCCCCACGTGTCCTGTGGATACTCGTGACCCCCCAGGCTCCCAGAACGCCCACATTTCTTAGAGGACACCAGATGCCGCCTCCGAGAACAGTCTTTACCATTCGCTTGGCTGCGCCCGAGGTAGAAAAGCATCATGTCCAAGTCCAGGCCAAGCAGTCAGGCTCAGTCGGGGGCTTCTGACCCCATTTCCCTGTCCCCCCCCTTTGCTCCCCCGTCCCTTCTGGAAGGGGGTCCCCCTCCGCGGGGCGGTGCAGGTGACTGAGGGGTCTGTGTGTCTCCTCACCCTAACCCCAGGACGGCCTTGGCGGTCGGGAAGTGTTCTGTTTGGGGAAGAGGAAGACAAGTCTTCCTCAGGAGGCCCTGTGATCACCTTGCTTCTCCTCACGACAAGGCGGGCTCCTTGCTTGGTCTCTGCTTTGACTGACATATTCCACGGGCCTCCTTGTTTCTGCCCTCCCAGCAGAGATGCCCCAAATCCCGGAGGCCCCTGTCCCATTGAGCGCCAGGGGACAGAGCTCCTAGCCTGGCTGCTTCAGGTTGGAACTCACTTTTGAAGCAGCAGCAGGAAATTCCGGGAGCCTCCCAGGCTGCAAAGCCCCTTCCTGGACCGAAGGCCGCCCCGGAGGAGCACACATGTGGAAGGGGTCTAAGCGCGCCCGTCTCGGAGCCACAGATCGGCCCCACGTGTGTACCCAAGCCCCCACACATCAGAATATCCCCCGTCGGTCCTCAGGACCACGAGCATGGTGGCCACTAAGTAGCCATCGGGCGCTCCCGATCTGGCTTCTGTGTGGCCCACAGTCCTAGGATATCGGCCCACCCTCCCATTTTCCAGATGTGAAAGTGGAGGCCAGCGAAGGAACAGGAGCGATGTGTTGAGGATGTGCACAGCTGCGGAGGCCCCCGGCCCGGGACACTGGTCCCCACATCCGGCCCAGCCTCCCTCAGGCCAGTTCTTCTCAGGCCAGTGGGGAGGAGGAGGGGGCGGGCAGCAGCTCTGGACAGAGGAGTCTAGAAAGTTCAGGAGGAAGCGGAGAACCCGGGCGGAGGTTGGCCTTGGCACCAGGCTTCGGGCCAGGACCCGAGGGTGGCAGAACCGCGGCCGGGCCCCCTTCACCGGCTCCACATCCATTTCTGCTTCGAGCGGGGCCAGTGGGGACCAGGCGGCCGCTGCTCTGCGGGGAGTAGGCAGCTGGAACGGGCGGCTCCCCTCAAGGACCACGCCCGGGTCTCTCCTGCCTCTGAATCGAGACCCAGGGTCGTTTTCTGCAGGCAGGTTTCTCAGAAGAATCTGGCCCAAAGCCTAGGGGTGTGTTTGGCCTGCGTGGCCACTGTCCCCTCCGGGCTGCGCTAGCCTCCGGCACCGGTTCTCGGCCAGGGTCCGGCCTGAGGGCGGGAGCTGGGGGGCGGGGGTCACCAGGCCAAGCCGCTGCCATGTGAGTGAGGGAGCCGGGGACCCAAGGCCCGCAGGGAAAGGACTGCGGAGCCAGGCCCCGGGCAGCCTCTGTGCAGGCGGACAGGCCCTCGGCCGGGGACTCCCTCTGCCCCATCCGGGCCTTTCCCTCCAGGCGATCAGCTCATCCGCCGTTTTTTTTTCTTGATTCTCACGTGAGCTCGGGGTCCTGAGACACACAGGTGTGGTTTTGTGGCCGCATCCCTGGGGCCCAGGACACAGAAAGGGCCACGGAAGTGAAGCCACGGCCACGGCTGTGCTCTGCTCTGGAGCCGTCACCAGGCCCCACCCCCAGCCCCGGGTCCGGTCTTTGTTTCCAGGGGTGAAGCCGGCACTCAGGTGCCCCACGCCCCACCCCCGTGCTTCTAAGGCTGCGAGTGACTCATGGTGGACTCCTCAGGGGCCAGGGCGGCCCAGGAAGGCCCTGCCCACCCAGGGGCAGAGCAGGGGCGGCCGGAGCCCTGGCCTGTGGGTCGTGCGAGCCTTGAGTTAGTAAGTGCTTCCGATTCTCTCTAGACGAAAGCCTTGATCGACAAGCTGCAGAAGCTGGTGTCGTCAGAGGGCAGATTTAAGAATCTCCGAGAAGCTCTGAAAAAGTAAGTGTAGAACCACATTGTAGAGGCCTCCACGCCCCCCGTCTGGCTGGAGCGGGAGGTCTGTCTGTCTGTCTGTCTGTCCGTCCATCCTCGCACACGGCCCCTGGGCTCCCAGACCTCTAGGCTGCGTCCGCTTTGTCCTCCACCACCTGCTAAAGCCATCCCACAGTCTCGGAGGCAGTTCCCGGGAGGGTGCGGGCAGCACCCCGAGTCCCAGCAGGTGTGTGGCTGGGGACCAGGCTCCTTGATGACACGCACGCAGCCCCGCGTTCCAGTACTTCTGACACCAGGGAACGTGTGAGGCCGAGGTGTTTACTTATGGATCGCTTTGCCTATTCTTACTGGCGACCAGTCATCAGGACGAGCGTGGGGCTCACAGAACGTGGCCTCCTGGTAGCAGAGACGGCCCCTGACCAGCGCCAGGTGGCGGGGCTGTCACCAGAGCAAGAGCACACTGGGCCCAGGGCCGTCTTGTGCCATGTGGGCTGTTCCACAGTGTCCTGGCCTCGGCCCACAGGGGGCCGCTGCCCTTCCCCAGGCCGAGCTGTGCCGACCAGAGACGTTGTCACGCCCACGGACGATCTCCGTGAGGCAGAGGCCCCCATCCTGCCTCCCCAGACCAGGAAGCGGAGGCCTCGTGGCCACAGTGACAGAGCGAGGCCCCGGCCCAGGTGGCCTGCGAGGCCAGTGCTCTGCGGTGAGCCTGACGTTCTGGGTTCTCCCGGCGCCTCGGCCTCAGCCCCCCGGTGCCACAGGCTCGCCGGTGACGGCTGGTGTCCCCCCGCTCGCCGTGCGCCTCTGGCCTCTGCACTGGTCTCTGCCATCCTTGGAGACACCTCGGGACCGCCTTGCGTCCCGCTCCCTGCAGAGAGCCCGTCTCTCGCACGGCCACCACCCTCGAGGCCTGGGGACTGGCGTTCGGCCCTCGCACACCTGCTCCCAGCTGTGCCCCTCCCGCTGCACCCGGTCCGTCCTCCGCCAGCTCCCTGTGCTGTTGCCACGTTCACCTCCACCGTGTGCGTCCTCGGTCACATCCTGCCTCCGTTCCCTCGCGCCCGGGCCCCTCGGAACCCCTGTGGGCTGTGCTTGCGGGGCTGCCCCACCGCACATTCGCCCACCTGCCCGTCTGCCCAGTGCCCCTCCGTCCGCCTCCTGCCCGTGGCTTCCTTATCCGCCGTCGCCTCTGGGGCCTGGGTCTGTCTCAGTCCTGACCATCTTCCCTCTTCCCAGGGGGGCCGTGTCAGCCTGTCCCAGACGCCTCTGCTCCTGGCTTCAGGGGGCGGCGGGGGCCTTGGCATGCAGGAGCTGAGACCTTTATGCAAACCGGGTTCTTGCTTTACGGATGCGGAGCCCACACCCTGCAGGGGAAGGAGAGACTGGGGGGGGCGGGCGCAGATGTGTCCCGGAGCAGGGTGCTCGCGCACAGAGCTGTGCTGTGTGAGCCTCCGGGGCCTGTCTCACAGGCAGAGACAAGGATCCTAGGAGGGAAGAGGATGACCTGCCCGGACAAGGAGCCCGGACGCAGTGTCACCACGAGGTCCTCAGCCCCGTCACTGGCCCCAGGCCTCCTGTGTAGCCCGTCCCCGAGAGGGCTTTGTGCCCACACCCAGGCTTGTGAACGGCCTTTCCCAGCCGAGACTTGGCCCCGAGTCCCACCTCTCTTCCCTCAGCCACTCTTCCATCCCCCGGGCGCACCATGGCAGGTGCCGCGGTCGCCCTCAGTCCCGGCCCAGGCCCCGGGGCACGGCCCGCCTGCCCTCCTCATTCCCCAGCCCAGACACCAGCCCGCCAGCGCCGTGCAGCAGCTGCGGTCGAGAAGTCAGGTCTCTGTACCGTCCGGTCACCAGCCCGCCGGGGTCAGGTCCGGACTTGCCCGCCGGCCTCATCGCAACCCAGCCCTCGGTCGCGCATCTGCCCTCAGGCTCCAGTTTGATAGAAAGCCCTGGTTTAGACGGGACGCGGCCCCTCTGCCCGCAGGGCGTGTGCGTCCTTGGGCCCCTCCCCCCAGGCTCTGTCCCCACCCACAGAGCGGTGACGGGCTGTGACGGACAGGCCCGCCATCTCCCTGCGTGGCCCCCGAGCCCAGTGAATGCATCAGTGGGTCCACGGCCAAGATCAGGAGCCCCTGACTCTCTCCACGGCTCTGGCCGGCGGTCAGACCCCGGGGCCTCCAGGAGCCCTCCGCATGCCCCATCCCTGCGGCCACGGCTCCCTCCCCCCGCCCCCAGGACAGGAGGCCGCCCTTCCCTCACCCGTCCAAAGTAGAAATAGTGGAGTGCTCTGGGAAGCCCCCCAGAAGCCACCGGCTGTGACCGGCCTGCGACCCGCAGAGTGCCGGCTCTGGGGTCTCTTCTCATCTTGGACTGTGTCCCATCAGCCCCCGAGCCTGCTGTGGGCGCATCACCTGCCCTGACCCCCTGACCCTGCCGTGGCAATCAGCCCCATCGTGCGCGGGTGGCCTTGACCCCCAGGTCAAGAGTCACACACCGAGCAGGCGAGGGGCAGAGGCTGGGTTTCTGTTCTTGCCTCACCCCCGCCCCCCGACCTCCCTGCCCCCTGTTCCTCCAAGGAGACCAGGTCAGAGGTTGAGGGTCGGGGGTCATCTTTGTCTGTGTGCTGGGCTGAGAGGAGGCTGCGGGCACTGTCAGGGGACCCCTGAGGGCATGGCCTGGCCACTGGACCCACACAGAATCAGCCCCTTCCTGGTGCCCCGCCCAGAGGCGCCATGGCGAAGCCCCCTAGTAAAGCCATAATGGAAGCCCCCCATGTCAGAGCCGTGTGGTCCGTCACTCCTGGGTCCCCTCCCCAAAAAGTCACTTGTCAGGGACACTGTCCCCCAACACCTTGCCTAGAAGCCGCTTGGAGGAGGTGACCTCAGAGGACCAGGGTTTCCTGCTCCGGCACCCCAGTGCCCAGTGGGCAGGAGGCTGGTGGGGCAAGCCGTGGTGGAGGCCGAGGAGGATTGTCCAGGAGCAGAAAGACGTGGGCGGGGGGGGTTACAGGGTGGGGGGCCATCAGGTCCCCCCGAGAGGTGACTCTGGGCAGGGTTGGGTGGAGAGTTTCGCTAGGGAGGCAGGAGAGGGGTCTGGGAGGGGGCTGGGAGGGGTCGGCAGAGCCGAAGCCTGCATCCGGGAAGCGGAGGGAGGGCTTTCTGGCTCGGGGAGGGAGGGACGTTGGCTGAGCAGCGCCGCTGGTGTGTGGCCATCACACACACACAGAGGGCTGACCCAGAGGCGGCCGGCAGTCCCGGGCCTCCAGCCACAGAAAGCCCTGAGCCCCCAGCACCCCCGTGCAGCGTGTTGTTTCCGTAGGCGCTCGTGTTTCAAACGAAAACCTTTTGTTTAATGCCATTTGCTTCCAAGTTGTGACCCACCCTGTGTCCCTTACCTGGGGATGTACCTCACTGACCTGGCCTTTATCGAAGAGGGGACGCCCAATTACACGGAGGACGGCCTGGTCAACTTCTCCAAGATGAGAATGGTACGTGTCCCGGGCGGGGTGGGCATGGGGGTGTCCAAACCGGAGCTGGGGCCCGGGGCCACATGGCCCGCGATCGGGCCGCACACGGCAGCCTGGACCTGACTGCTCCGGCAAGAGCCACGGCCCCCCGAGGAGCAGACAGCATCGGCCAGGCCCCCGAGCAAATGGCCAAACAAAATCATGATGCAGCACCTCCTGAGTGTG
>NC_043708.1:139395518-139407688 GCF_006229205.1 Suricata suricatta
CTGCGGCACGTCTGCCCGTGTGCCCGGCCTGGCGCCCCACCCCCGCGAGGCCCCGTGTCCCCGGTCACCTGCCACCTGCCCGTGCCCTCCTCTTGTCAGGTGACCCAGTACCTGCTGGACCAGTCCTTCGTCATGGACGAGGAGAGCCTCTACGAGTCTTCCCTGCGAATGGAGCCCAAGCTCCCCACCTGAAGCTGGGCCCCCCGACGGCCCCCGACGGCGCCCCGACGCACGCGGTGTGCTGTGTACATAATTGTCGGTTCTTGGGTTTTCCTCCTAGTATGTGCTTCTCCAAGAACACAAGTCCGTTCTTCTTAGATCCCCGTAGAACTGGAATCGGAGTCTCCCCTCCGTCTGAGACTCCGCCCCCGCCCCGCCCCCGCCGCGCCCCTTCTGTTCCAGCCGCGTCTGTCGCCCTCCCAGCCCCCCACTCTCTTGGACGGGGAGACGGAGCCCGGAGCCCGTGCAGACGCTGGCCTGGCCGCCATCCCGCTTCTGTCCTCCCGCGGCCCAGGCCCCGGGCTGAGGCGCCCCCCCCCCCCCCCGGGCAACCTTCCAGCATGTTCCACTAGTCGTTATAACTGGGGGGTGGGGGGAGGCGGGAGGGGACCGCACCCTGAAGTCCAGTCATTCACGGATCTTCCCGCTGACGGTGATGCCAGTTTCCAAAGCAGCTTTTCCAGCCAAAGCCCCAGGGGTCAGAACTCTCCGTCTCCCGGTGACCTGGACGGAGGGGTCCTCTCCGCCGAGAACCATGCCCCGCGACACCAGCGCCCCCCTCGTGCGGCCCCAGCCGCCTCCATGAGCCCGGACGAGGCCCCGGGGCGCCCCCAGGGGAGCGGAGTCCCGACACAAAGTCGGGGCGACTTCTGCCAACCGCTGCCCGGCATCCGCCGCAGGTCAGGGACACAGAAGATGTCATGCCTCTCGTAGCCGCCCACCGGTCACTACAAGCTTACGTTGAGATGCATCGAGTCTGTACGCTTTGTGACAATAGTCCGCACTGTAGAGCTAGGGAGCCAGTAAGCGAGTGTCTGTGTTGCACACGCCGTGGTCCCGTCGGAACGCCTCCCGGCAGGTCCGGCCGCTCAGTCAGCGCTCGGGCCGCGAAGGCCACACAGGTCCGCTCGGGCGCGGCCCCAGGACGGCGCGCGGACCGCTCCTGCTGTAAGCAATACCTTAGCGGTATGAAGATTCTCTTCCAAGTCCTAAAATATTTCAACTTACAGCTTGTTTGGAAAAAAAAAATTTCCATTTTTGTAAAAATATATGTTTCCTTATTACCTCTTGCTAATAAATCTCTTCTATCTCAGGGTGAACGGTGACTTTGGATGGGTTTCATCCGTGCACCTGGGCTGGGGAGCACTCGGTGCTCACCTGACCCCGGGCTGGGACCGGAGGGACAGGGACACAAGCCCTCCCCTCGGGACGCCCGGTCTAGTGTCAGGGAGACAGGTTCCATGTCCACTGCTCAAAACAGTCACGCCGAAGCTTGACGGCTTGAAGCAGTTTCTGTTAGATTCCAGAGTCCAGGGGCTGCCGGAGGCCAGCCGGAAGCTCTCGTGAGCCCACGGCCACAGCGGCCGGGGCTGGGGCTCACTGAAGGCTCGACTGGACGTGGAGCCCAGGACGGTGCTCTCGGTGCGGAAGGTGGTGCCGGCTGGGCGCTGAGCTGGGCTGTCCACCTGGCACCAGTGCCCGGCCTCCGCACGTGGCTCGGGCTCCGCATGGTCCCCAGAGCCACCTTCCAGGAGGCTCCGGAAAAGCTGCAAGGCTGCTTACGACCCAGCCTCAGAACTCCCGCAACACCCTGTGGACCCCACATGTCCCCAAGGCCCGCCAGGTCACCAGGGGAAGGGAATGATCTGCGGGAAGAGGAGCGGAGGATTTGCAGCCTCTTTAGGTTACTAGAGAGACAGACCACTTGAGCCACGCTGTCCCAGGAGGGGACAGGAAGGGCCTTGGGGCAAGAAGGGGGTGAGGACGTGGGGGAGGGCTGGGAAAAGCCCCACGGGGACGTGAGGCCTGGGAAGGGCAGGCACAGGCCCGGGGCCGAGGGAAGGCAGGACCCACTTCCAGAACCTCCCGGGACCACCGTCCCTCGTCCCCCCAGCCCGTTTCTTCCCACTTCTGCTGTGACCTAGTGGGAGGGCTCTACAGGGACGGCCTGGTCTGGACTGCCGGCTTCACCACCTGCCTGCTGGGTGGCCCGGCAGGTCCTGTAACCACAGTGATGGAAGTTTTCATCCAATGAGCTGAAACATCTGAAGTGCTCAGTGCGGAATTGACAGCTGACGGGGGAGCACGTGCAGGGATGCCAGAAAGATCTCTCGTGTTAAGCAGACACCAGCTGTTACCTTCGGGCCTAAAGGCCAAGCCGGGGCTCCGTGGGCCTGCCAGCAGCCCCAGTCCCTGAGGCCCAGGCATGCGCTGGGCTTGCTGACCCCTTCCTCTGAGGTCCTGGGAAGGAAGGAGAAACCACAATGGGGTGTCCGTGTCCTTCAGGATGGGGACACCGCGCCCTTTCCCCGCGGCGAGCAGACCCGAGGCGGTGGCTGCACCAGACCGGGCCTCCGCGTAGCTCTTTCCCTGCTCCCGACGGAAGGCAGCGTGCCAGCTAAGTCGCTCCCCAGGGGACCTCTGCAGGTCGTCACATAGTGGGGATGGGACAGGGGTTACGTGTGCACGGGCCAGACGGCAGGGTCCGCTCCGCTTCACCGCTCCCCGGCTCAGACGGCCCCGGTCAGGCCCTGCTCTCCGGCTCTAGGGCTTACGCAAGTTAGACGTCCTCTCTAAGGCTCAGTCTCCCCTTCTGTGAAACGGGGACAGCAGGGACACCGGCCTTGCAGGCTGCCGTGAGGCTCGGCCAGGTGACGGGTGCGCGGCAAGCACGTGACAACCACCGGCTGCTGTTCCTTCAAGGACGTTAGTTCAGGCCACTCCGGGCACCGCGGACTCGGTGACAAGTGACGCCGTCAGGGTCTCTGTCCCCCCAAGGCCACCTTCTGCTGCTATTTTTGAAAATACCAAGGGCAGGGTGGTGGCAGGCTGGCCACCTGAGCCTGGCACTTCCAACCGGAAACCCGGACAGTGCAAAACCACGAGGCTACAGCAGCCTGGAGGCCAGCAGCCAACTGAAGGTGGGCACACGCGCCGGGTGAGGCGCTGGGTGGCCCTCGGGGCTCTTCCGGGACAGGAAAAGTGAGGCCAGAGAAACACACACCACCCCCACGTCTAATTTAAGAGGCTGCCAAAGCACCAATGTCATAAAGGTGACATTCTAAGGCTTTTAAAAAGTCGAAATGAGGGGCGCCTGGGTGGCTCAGTCAGCGACGCGTCCAACTGCAGCTCAGGACGTGATCTCAGCGCCGGAGCCCCCATCGGGCTCTGTACTAACAGCTCAGAGCCTGGAACCTGCTTCGGAGTCTGTGTCTTCCTCTCTGCCCTCCCTTGCTCACGCTCTCTGTCTGTCTCTCAAAAATGAATAAACTTAAGAAATAAAAATAAATAAAAAAATTAAAAGTCAAAATTAACATACACATGCATGATGAAAAAGGTATGAGCATCTGGGACAGACAGGATCAGTACAACAGATCTCTCCTTGGGCCTCAGGCTCCCGTGTGGCTGGGCACAGGCTTCCGGCCCCTTCTGTAGGGGAGTGGACTCAAGAGGGGACAAGGCTTTGCCCCAGGGTGTGGGCGGGCCCCAAGGGCTGTGGGCGGGGCCACGGGGGGAGCTCATGGGTTTGTGGGCCTGCTCAAGGGGCCGTGGGCAGGGTGTGGGCAGGCTCGTGGGGTTGCAGGGGAAGCTTGTGGGGTTGCGGTCGGGCTCCTGGGGCTGTGGGCGGGGCTGTGGGCCCCCAAGCCCAGGAGGGAGCTTGTCAAGGTCAGTAGGCTCTAGGAAGGTTGCCCTGGTCCTTCAGTTCCTTTGCTGTAAGTGGGTCTCTCCAAGGCGAACAGAGCCGCCCAGGGCCTCAGCCACTTCCCACTCCAGCCCTGTGTTTAGCGACCGTGGCCTTCTTCCCAGCGGGGGCCAGTTGTTGAGGCAAGGTTATGACGGTGTCACCCGGACGCACACGCCCTCCAGGTATTGATCAGACTCCCCCGTGTGCGAACCTGGTAATGAGCTTCCCGCCCCGTCCCTGACCTCCTGGAGCTCCTGACCCAGCTTGGGACAGGAGACCCATCCAGCTAATGGCCCCTGAGTTTCTAGCCATGGCCACCCCTCCTTCCAGGCTTCAGACCCTACGGCCAAACATCCAGAAGCCATCTCCGTGGGGGTGGCCCTCGGCCACCTCGACTCCACCGGACCAGACCGACCTCAGCACCCCGCCCGGCCGTGCCAGAAACCCAGGGGTCACCCGACCCTGCCTGCAGGGGGCCGCGGTCTGTGTCCGCCTCCTGAGTCCGCTCCCAGGCAGGTGGCAGCTTATCACCTGGGGCCAGCAGTTCCCGACGACAGGTGGCCCCCGCATGCTTCAAAGCTGTGAGAACTCCCCCCAAAACCCACGTAAGTGGGTTACATCAGCCACTAGAATGGCACTGACTGATTAGTGAGTTCAAAACTAGAGCTTCCGGAAAGTGTTTAAATAATTACATCCGTTCGGTTAATAACAGCAACAATCCCCCTCGGGGCTTGCACCCCGGGAGCAGGAACCAGATGCCCGAAGGGATGACTGCGCACCAGGGCTCCCAGCGGCATCCGCCACACAGGCCACCCGAGTGCCCACCGACAGTCGGACGGAGAGACACGTGTGGTCCGTGCGCACAATTCGGCCCTAAATACAAACCGTAGGGGTGTCCAGCTGGATCCATTGGTGGAGCCAGCGACTCTTGATCTCAGGGTTGTGGGTTCAAGCCCCCCGTTGGGCGTAGAGCTTACTTAAAGTCTTAAAATGTTTCTTATTTTTAAGAAAGTGTATCAGGGGCTCAGGTATGCACACACAGTGGGCTCCTGGTCCCAAACAGACCAGGCTTGGCCACTCGCCATCGACAAAATCCGAAGGCAGAGAGGAGTGGGGGTGAGTTTATCTCCCGGAGGCCGGCACCAGAAGGCGGCGGAGTAGCGCCTCAAAGACTGTCCAGCGGGCGGACACACCTCCGGGTTTGTCTGAGGAGCTGCAGGCTCGGGTGGACGGAGCTCGTGGGCGGGGAAGGTGGGGGGGTCACCGTCCTGGGCTCCGCAGGGGGGTCCTGCCGGCTCAGGGCGGTCCTTGATGCCCAAGGGGTCGCCTCTGCTCCTTCCCGCGCTGTGCTCTTTGGCCCAAGTTAAGAGACCAGCTGAAGAAAGAACGTCATCGGGAAGTCCAGACTGAGGTCCGGACGGACCTCGTTCAGAAGGAGGCCCTGACCCCCGTCTCGGCCCGGGGGGGCGTGACCGGGAGCAAAGGCAGAAGGAAGAACTCGAATTCCCTCACTGCCTACAGCACACTGGCGAGTGGCCTCCCTCCCGGAGCTTGGCGGCCCAAGGACAGGAGACACTTGCCGGGGGCACGAGGGAACCTTAGCTGCGCCGCATCCCAACGGCGAGGATCCCTCGAGCCTTCATCTCCTGCCCCGACGCAGGCCATCAGCCCACGCTGCGCCCCGCCACCTGCCGGGGCTCACGACGGAGGCTCACTAAGCAGTAATAAAGGACAACAGTGAGCCCCTCAAGGTCCCAGAAACCTTGCTTCCAAATGTCCTTAGAGACTCACGCTGTCCCTGACCCCTCCCACCCTGAGGTATGTGATCAGTCCCCCTGCACGACCCCGTGCAGCTGCGCCTGCCCACGGTCCTGGGCCCAGGCTTTGTCACAATCACGTCTCAAGAAGTCTTTCTTAGCTGCTGGCTCCGATCCCCCACATTTTCCACAGCAGATGGGCCGTGAGGACACAGTGCCCGGTGACATGAGCCAGACACAAGGGACAAATCCTGCAGGATTCCTCTAATGAAGTCCCTGGAGTCTCAAGTTCAAGGAGTCAGAAAGTCCACCGTGGGGCTGGGGGGCCAGGGACTAAGGGGGGGGGGTCTGGCACTTGGGGGCGGGCTGGGGCAGGGGTGGGGGGACAGGGGAGCTGGTGTTTGGTGAGGACAGAGCCCAGGCTTCACAAGGTGAGGAGAGTCCAGGAGACAGACAGCAGCACCGGCAGACGGAGCGTGTATTTATACCACTGAGCCCCCGAGGGTTAGGATAGCAAATTCTGCGTTGGTATGCGTTTTACCACAATTTATAAGCTTTCATTAAACAGCAACAAACCCATTATGTGCTGACCTGTTAAAAGAGAAACAAGCGAAATCACTCACCCCCAGGCTTGACTCACTTTCATCCTTTTGTTTTGACTTGAAACAACAGAATGGGGGGCGCCCACAGAGGAGCAGCCCAGAGCTGAGCCCCAAGCAAGGCCGGTGGCGGGGCTCCCCGGGGGCCTCTGCAGGGGGCTCTCTGCTCCTCCTCCCTCACTGCAGTTTCCGAAAAAAAACCCCACATAATCCCGTGAGAAAAACGGCATCGCCTTACACTTCTGCAAACCTGGTTCATGTCTGCTTTATGCAAAAACGTTGGATTCTCACGTCCGCTTCTGTGTTCGATCTGTCACACGTGCTGTGGCGTCTGGAAAGTTCTACGCTTGAGAGAAGTAAGAGGAAGGCACCAGTGTGCTAGCGCTCCTCTGAAGACCGTCCCTCCTGTCACTCCCCGCTGTGGGTCCCGCACAGGGGCCACCCCGGCCACACCCTCCTGCCCAGCACCAAGCGCTGCACAGGGGCCACCCCGGCCACACCCTCCTGCCCAGCACCAAGCGCTCCGGGAACCTTGCTGAGTAAGCAGACCGCTGCCTTCCTCCATTCAAAGCCTGAGCCCTGAGCCAGCAGCGTCAGCCCCGCCCGGGGATCCGTCCTAATCCTGGGCTCCGGGCCCCACCCAGACCTCCTGAATCAGGCCCAGTGTCAACAACACCCCCACGAGATCTGTTTCAGAAGCACCGGACTGGAGAGGAACGTGCCAAAGCCCCACCGGGCCAGTGTGAGCCCGGGTCCATCCAGCCCCGGCCACGCCCACCTCCGCGACCTCACCGCCCCGCCCCGCATGCGCCAACCAGGCCACGCTGTTGGCTGGCATCGGTGACGGGTAACGCTGTCGGACGTCCGCCGGGCGCTGGCAGGGAGCTGCACGCCCCAAGCCCGGATGCCGTGAATATAGTAGGTTGGCGAGAGGGGCTTTGCAGATTTAATTACGGTTACAGGCTTTGAGATAGAAAGATCATCCTCATCACGTGGCCCAGTCTAATCCCACCTATCCTCAAACGTAGAGAACTTTCAGGGGCACCTGGGTGGCTCAGTCAGTTGAACGTCCGACTCTGGATTTGGACTCAGGTCATGATCTCACGGTGTGGGATCGAGCCCCACGTTGGGCTCTGCACTGACAGCATGGAGCCTGCTTGGGGTCCTCTCTCCACCTCTCTGTCTGCCCCTCCCCAGCTCATGTTCTCTCTCAAAATAAAAATAAATACGCTTAAAAAAAAAAACAAGTAGAGGGGCACCTGGGGGGCTCAGTCGGTTGAGCGTCCAACTTCAGCTCAGGTCATGATCTCACAGTTCGTGGGTTCAAGCCCCGCGTCGGGCTCTGTGCTGACAGCTCAGAACCTGGAGCTGCTTCCGATTCTGTCTCCTTCTCTCTCTGCCCCTTCACAGCTCGCTTGCTCTCTCTCTCTCTCTCAAAAATAAATACACATTAAAAAACATTTTAAAAACAAGTAGAGAGCTTTCTCCAGCTGGAGGCGGAGACAGTGCAGAGGATGAAGTCAGAGACGTAGAGTGAGGAGGACTCCCCGCTGCCGCTGGAAGACGGAGACCGAGACACGGGTGGCCTCACGCCGACGGCCAGCAAGCAACGGGAGCCTCGGCCCCACAGCGACAGGAGCCGGATGTGCCCCAGTCCGCACGAGTCTGGGGAAGATTCTCCCCCGGAACCTCTAAACAAAAGCGCGGGCGCATGGCCCCCCTGATTCTGGCCTTGAAACCTGACCGGGGAATCAACCATGTCCCCCCCTCCCCTCCCCCCCGCCAAGCCCTCTACCTCCAGGACGGGAGAGGACACGACTGTGTTGCTTTGAGTCCCTGCGGGCGTGACAATTTGTTACAGCAGCAATGGGGGCTCCCACAACCACCACCACGCCTGACCCGCTGTGCGAGTCCCAGTCACCCGCGCCACATGGGGAAAGGACCGTCACCCCGGCTGCACAGGGAATGACATGGACGGTCCCATGGCAGGCACCCCCTGGTCCCCAGCACAGGGTCTGATGCCAACTCTGCTGGTCTGAAAGCCACGTGCTCTGCAGCCCACGGTCCTGTGCCACCTCCCTGCCCCCGTCATGCGGTCCCCTCCACCTCGAGCACCTTCCTTGCCTTCCCCTTCCTGCCTCCCCAGACCCCACCCTCTTGAATGTCCCTCCCTCCCTCCGGGAAATCTTAATTTTCTCCAGCCACGGGCTTCACCTGTCCATGTCAGGTGACCTCTGTGTCATGCCACAGACCTGTGTCACCTCCACCTCCACAAGACCCCACACGGGCAGGGCCAGCACACCTGACTCACCAGCGGTGCTCCGGAGGGGCTGCAAGACCCCAAAAGGGAAAGCAGATACAGTGGACGTGCCCCAGAGGACCTCGGGAGGAAGCTGGATGGAGGAAATGTTTTCAGAAATCACGTACCTGGTAAGAGCTTAGGGCCCAGAGCACACCAGACCCTCCAACAGCTGAGCAACACCAAAGCAGCAAATAAATCCATTTAAAAAACTGGTAAAGGACCTGCATAGACATCCCTCCAAAGAAGAACAAACAGGGGCGCCTCAGTCTGACTCTTGATTTCGGCTCAGGCCATGATCTCACGGTTGTGGGATCGAGCCCCACGTCCGGCTCTGTGCTGACAGCGCGGGACTTGCTTGGAGGGGGGGTCTCTCTCTGCCCCTCCCCCCACCTCTCTCAAATAAAATTTAAAAAAAAAAGATGGACAGACGGCCAACAGGCACATGAGAAGATGTTCAACAATGTGAGTCATGAAGGACATGCAATCCCAACGAGGTTCGGTGAGAAAACCCTCAGAAAAATCACGCGTCTCCGCCAGACCCGTGCAGACCCGCGTTCGCCCCGGTGGGACCGAGAAACGACCCAGCCTCTGTGGGAAACAGACTGGCCGCCCTCGGGGGGTTACACAGCACTTCCACGTGATCCGGGGTGTCCCCGCCAGGCGTCCACCCAGGAGAAGAAATCACCGTCTGCACTGTCCCCAGCGGTGGCCTCCGCGAGGACTGGACGGTGAGAGCCACGCTCGTGTCCACCGGCCGATGGACGAGTAAACGAAAACACGGTGTGTCGTGCAAGGGACCGTCACTCAGCCTTAAACGTCGGGGCGCCCGGCCGGCCCAGTCGGCAGAGCGTGTGACTCCTGATCTCAGGGTGGTGAGTTCAAGCCCCACGTCAGGTGTAGAGGTGACTAAAAAATACTGGTAAGAGCTGCAGCTTGGATGGACCTGAAGGACATGATGCTTAATGAGAGAAAGAAGCCAAATATGGGATGCCACATGGTGGTGTCACATGGTGGGTGCCACGTGGTGGTGTCACATGGTGGGTGTCACGTGGTGGTGTCACGTGGTGGTGTCACGTGGTGGGTGTCACATGGTAAATGACACATGCCATACAATTCCTTCTACATAAAGTATCCAGAACAGGCAAATGCTTGAGGGCAGAAAACAGATGAGTGGCTGCCGGGGGAATTCAGGGCGGGGACGTGGTTCTGTGTGTGGGCCGCTCTGTGCAGATAACAAAGTTTGCAAACTCGACAGGCTGGTTGGTGGTTGCCTAACGCCGAACGGACTGAGTGCCCCTGACATGGCTCACTTCATCTTATTTGAATTTCAGTCCAAAAAAAGCAAGAGAGACAAAGAAACTGGATGCAAGTGTCAGGTGAAAAGGGCCCCAGCTGTGACCGGAAGTGATTTAGACGGTTCGCGGCCTGAGTCTGCGCGGTCCTTCCGAGCGCTGGGTCCTGGGCCGCACAGACCTCACGGCGGTTAGAAAACGCAGCAAGGGAACGGGGTCGGGGGCAGAGCGTGCTCCGAGGCCCATGTCTGCAGCCGGACCTCCCGGGGGTAGAAACCCGAGGTTTCTGGCTGAGGAGGGGCCGGTGTCAGAGGAGGAAGGGTCTGAGCGAGGGCTGGTCGGGGGCGGGGACCGGGCGGGTGCAGGAGGGGAGCCCGGGGGCACCCAGACGCCATCGCGCCCGGCCGGTCACTCAGCCAGCTCCGGATTATCACGGCACCTGCAGCCGTTCATGTTTACCGTGAATCGTTGCCCACCCCCAGGCCGATGACCCGCGCCCACGGGAAGGCGAGGCCGCGTCTCATTGCCGGGAAGGGAGGTCGGAATGTCCTGCTCACAGGGCAGGGGCAGGGCAAACCTGCTGGTCCTCTTCTGGGTCTGGGGCCTCTGCGTGCCCCCACCTGCTGCTTGCTGTCCCTTTGTTCCCCCGGAGGCTTGCACCAACCACAAATACTTAGGCCCCTCCTTGTTCCTCTTGGGGCAGCGTCCAGCGCAATCAGGGGTGAGCACGGCGCCTCCAAACCCCCGCGCCCAGACAGCCCTTCAGCTGTCACCTGTAATGCCCCGGCCTGTCACCATCTGACTCTGAATTAATGAGGTCAACTATTGCTGCTGCTGCATTTATGCTGTGCTTGCTGTATGCTGGGCCCGGTTTGAGCCCCAGTATTTTAATCTTCATTTCACTGGGGAGGGCAAGATACAGGGAACCTTTCAAAATGTCTAACCCCCAGGACGGCGTGGACACCGACCTCTAACCCCCAGGACGGCGTGGACACCGACCTCTAACCCCCAGGACGGCGTGGACACGACCCCTTGGATTAACAGCCAAATGGGTAAAACGGGCTGAGAATCACCAGCGTCGCCAGACACTCTCGGGAAGAGCAGAGGACCAAGCCGAACAGTGCACCGTGCGGACTCTTAATCGGGGCGTCTGGCAGAGGAGGCTTCTGCAAGAGGGGGGGCATGACTGGAGCGCAGGGAAGAGCTAGGGGACGCATCACAGGAGGTCTTTCGTGACAGGGTCATGTCTAAGTGAGAATCTGTGGACACCAAGAGACCGAAGGGGGCCCCGGAGGAGAAGTGGGTGGAGGCGGCAGGCTCGGGGCTCGGCCCCGGCGCTCGCGCCCCCCACGCGCAACAGCAAAACCAGTGGACAGGTGAGTTGTGCAGGAGGCTGGCGGAAAAGTCCAGAAACTGCTGGTCCCCACAGGGCTGAGACCAGGGCGAATGAAGGGACACATACCCCTCAGGTGCAAAATGTAAGCGAGCAGTAAAACATGGCGTAATCCAGATAAATAATATTTTAGTGCAATATTCTTAAAAACCAAAAATTAATGCAAAAAAACCCCATGAGGCACCAGTACCTGATTTCAATAACTAACACAATGATGGGCTCTACCCTCTCATGTGCACTCGTCCTCCTCCCTCCTCCCTCCTCCCGGCGGCCTTGAGGAAACACGGCTTCCGGACTTTTCTGCAGGCCATCCCCCTTCTTCTGGCAGGAGCTGCAGCGTCCTCACCAAGATCCCGCCAACCGTCGGGACAAGAACTCATGACCCCCCTGGAGTCGGGGGACGCCTTCAGGACAACTCCAGGCCCCACAGCACGGGGAGGAACCGAGATGGCAAAGCGGGCATCTCCTGGAGGGCGGTGGAGCCAGCATGAGAGCCGAGTTCCCACGAGCCTCCTGATGCAGACTCGCCCCGCCTGTGCTCCCTACCCTTCCCACTCGGCAAGCTCCTCACTCACCTCTGTATCTACCCATCCCTCCATCCGCCCATCTCCTCCCTCCCGTCCATCCATCCAACCATCCATCCATCCATCCATCCACCCACCCATCTCCTCCCTCCTGTCCAACCATCCATCCATCCGTCCACCCATCCATCCATCCATCCATCCATCCATCCACCCATCTCCTCCCTCCTGTCCAACCATCCATCCATCCGTCCACCCATCCATCCATCCATCCATCCACCCATCCATCCATCCATCCATCAATCCATCCAATCATCCATCCATCCACCCATCCATCCACCCATCCATCCATCCATCCATCCATCCATCCATCCATCCATCCGCCCACTTACACACCTCCCT
>NC_043708.1:139407788-139421463 GCF_006229205.1 Suricata suricatta
TTCATCCATCCAACCACCCATCCATCCATCCATCCATCCACCCATCTCCTCCCTCCCATCCATCCATCCAACCACCCATCCATCCATCCATCCATCCGCCCATCTCCTCCCTCTTGTCCACCCATCCATCCATCCGTCCACCCATCCATCCATCCATCCATCCATCCACCCATCCACCCATCTCCTCCCTCCCATCCACCCATCCATCCACCCATCCATGCGTTCAGTCATCCACACGTCCTTCCATACTTCCACCCCCTCCCTCCCTCCTTCCTTCCGTCCAGCCAGTCATCGCCCCTTCTATCCACTCCACCATACATGCACCTCTACAGCCACCCGCCGACCCCGTACCAGCACCCTATCTGCCCACTATGCATGTGGCCATGGATGCCCCCTCGTTTGCCAGCAGGCCTCCCACACTTCTCAGTTTCCTTTTCTGGAAAGTGGGTACATGGATGCTCCAACAAGCCTCCCGGGGCTTTATGGGCATGAAATAACCAAATCCACGTCGGGTGGCAGCTACGGTATCACATTACACTGTCTGTGCCGTTCCCCTGCCGCACGAGGCCAGGGCGGGTGCACACCTGAGTGCGGTGAGCGCTGGGCCGTCTGCTGAGCGGTGGGCTCCGGTGAGTGCCGCGGCGGGGGAGCGGCGGCCAGAGGTGGGGCAGGCCAGAGGTGGGGGAGCTGTGGTTGGTTGGTGCCCGACCCCTGCTGATGGTGAGGTGGGCAGGAGGGCGGGCCTGGGGCTCACTGCCATTCACCGGCTCCCGGCCAGCCGATTCCTACTTTCGAGGAGCAGAATTGTGGGTTCCGTGGGCAGGTGGCTCCGGCCCAGCTCCATCACTTCTCTGCGGGGCCTGAGGTGAGCTGCTTGAGCCTCAGTCATTTCATCTGCAGAACGGGGATAAAGAGTGAGCACAAGAACGGGGATAAAGAGCGAGCACAAGAAAGTTTCTTGATGTAAAGCCCTCGGAACTGGGCCTACCACATCCATATAGGAAGTAATGACTCCCCTCTTAGCCCCCAGGCCCCTGAAGTGCAAACACAGGCCAGCCCCCACGTGCACGGGAGCCTGAGGTCGTGCCCGCCACCAGTGCACCTGAAGTCTCACCTGCGGGCTGAGTTTCCTCTTGCTGGGCGACGCATTCCCACACACGCAGAGGCTTAGACCGACACAAACATTACCTCGTAGCTCTCAAGGTCAGCCCAGGTGGATGTGGTGGGCTCCTCTGTTCCCAGCCTCACACGGCCAAAATCAAGGTGTCACCCACACTGTCTTCCTGCCTGGAGGCTCTGAACACGAGTCTGCTCCCAGGCTGGCTCAGGCGCTCCCATCAGGTGTGGGGCTGAGGTCCTTGCTGCTTATTAGCTGAGGTCATTCTCCGTTTCGGGAGGCCGCCCACGCTCCTGGGCTCCAGGCCCCTCGAGGCCAGCGATGGTGGGCAGAGTCTTGTGATTCAAGCCCTCTGGCCTCCTTCTGGCTCACCTCCCTGACTCGTCCACCTTCCTCTTTTGCTTTGAAGGGCCCACGTGATCCTACGGGGGCCCTTGGACAACCCGTTAACATCAGCTGGTCGAAAGCTTAATTTCATCTGCAAAGTCCCTTCACAGCACTGCCTGGGTCGTGTCTGACCGAATAGGCCAGGACAGAACTTTCAGACTCTGCCCACCGCCCCGGGGGCCCACCTCCCCTCTGCAGAGGAACAGAGGCCCAGACCCACAGAGAGGCCCTCCCAGAGGTGACGCCCAGCGGGAGGCCGACGTGCAGACAAGCCCACCAGGGAAATGGGTGCAGGCAGCAGAGGACACAGTGCGCAAGACTGAGCCCGAATCTGGGGCGAGTCCCCTCTACAGGGCAAACCACTTGCTTAGGTCACAGGGCAAATCCGCAGCAAGGCCAGACCCCGACACTGGTCTCCAGCTGACCGAGCCACTGACTTCCTCACTGCATCTCAGACCCTCATGATCCACACGGCAGGGTCACCGGGGCCCCAGCCCAGGGGGCAAATCTGAAGTCAGAGGTCAGAGGCACCTGGGATGGGCAGAAGGTGATGCTGTGGGAAGGGACAGCCGCCTCACCTCCGTCCGGAGGACACTTCCATCCTGAGGCCGGGAACTTTACACTGCAAATCTCAGTGCAGGGCATTATCTGACATCTGTGCCTCAAAGCGCACCCACAGGGACACTCAGACAGGAGCGAAGTCACAAAGTGACAAAGATCTGCTTTAGCTGCCAAGACAGAGGCTGGGGGCTCGACTGCTGGGGCCTCAGAGCACAGTCTGGGCTGAGAACTTTGGGAGAAGAAAGCGCTAGGGAGGGAGGCAGGAGCTCAGACAGAACAGCCCATGGGCTCTGACTGCGTCCCAAAATGCCTCTGGCCGCAAAAATGCAGGAGGACAGACTGCAGTAGATCAAACCTGGGTTCAGATTCCCAGTGCACACTCCCTGGCAAAGTGACCACCAACTCTGGGGCCTCAGTTTTCCCATCCATAAAATGGGAATGGGGGTGGAGGGTGAACAACCTGCCGAGGAAAAAGGTGAAGAATATGGCCCTCACTGTGGGCCGGTGTCTGGCGCGGGAGGGGGAGCCTCACAAAACAAGTCCTATCAGCAGTTTCAGGGCCATTTTCTGTATTTGGCAAATCTCCAGAAACAAGGAAGACTATATATGACTCAAGTTCATTCCAACGTGGTTAACGAAGACCATTGATGGGAGTTCAAGGGGTGAGGGAGGGCGGGGGAGATGGGGGCCTCTGGGGGTGGGGGCGGGCGGGGGAGAGGGCGAGGTCACGCTGTGACTGCCCCTGCGGCACCCCACCTCCCCCGCCAGCGAAGTCCTTCCTTGAACGCTAGGAGGAAGGGCGGCAGAGCACGCGGCAGGTGCGGCTCCTCGTCCCGCGCAGGGTGTCCCGGAGCCCCGCCCCCGGAGCCTTGCCCCGCCCCCGGAGCCTTGCCCTGCCCCCGGAGCCCCGCCCCCGCCCCGGAGCCGCCTGGGCCGGACTCCCGGCCCTCGCAGCCAGTCCGCGGGTGGAGCTGCCGCGATGTGGGCCCTGCTGTCGCTGCTCTGCGCGGGCGCGGGGCTCCTGGGACCCCCGGCCTGCGGCGCCGCCGACTTCTACGCGAGCTCCTTAGGTACGGGGAGGGGGCGGCGCCCGAGAGGAGCCCGGCCGGACCAGCTGGGCCCGCGGAGGACTAGGGGCGGGGAGCACCTGGCTGGGGGCAGCGGGGCAGGGCCTCTCCCCGCCCCAGGACAGGGCCTCCGCGGGTGGGGACCCGGGAGGGGTGAACTGCATTAGAGGAGGGGGTCGGGAGGAGGGGAAGGCCTGGGAGAGCGACTTGCGTGACCAGAGGAGCCGGTGGGCTGGGTGCCTAAGGTCCCGCTGGCCCGGACGCCGCCAGGGCCTGGCGTCCTGGAGAAGCCCGCGGTCCCCGCTGCCTCCACGTCCAGTCTGGGGACGTGGAGGACTTCGCTGTGCCCCTGCGGGGACGAGCAGGGACTTTCCAGCCTTTCTAGCAACTTCCTGGGGAATCTCCATAGTTGCTTTCTGTAGAATGGGCTGCTGCCGGAGCGGCCTCGGTTGCTAACCCTTGAAACCTGAGGTGCTGCTCCAAGCGCCTTGACGGAGGGTCAGGCCCCAGGACTGCCCTTCAGGCCAGGTGCTTACTGTTCTTGCACAACCCTTCTGCTGCGGCGGCGGCTCCGAGCACCTCCCCAGGCCCAGGGCTCTCCCATGCCAGCCTCCCTCCCTGCACACGCGGAATTGCCCAGGAGCAGCCTTGGGACGCGGCAAAGGTCGCTGGGGCTGATTCTTGTGGGCTGAGTCTTGCCTCGTTCGTCTGTTCCCATTTGTGCGAGAAACCCCCACCCCCGTCTTGCAAATGGAGTGGGGAGTGGGAGGGGGCCAGCCCCAGTCTAAGGGGAACCCAGTGCCCCCGGCCCAGGGCTGCGCGGCTGCGTAGAGGGCCAGCACAGGCACCCATCCCGAGTCTAGAGCCGGGACCTGGCCAGCTCTTTCTCTAAAGGGCCAGAGAGCAAATATTTTAGGGTCTGTGGGTCACACGGTGTGTAGCGACAACCTAACTGCAGTGAAGGTAACCGCAGACGGTGTGGGAGTGAGTGAGCGGGGCTGTGTTCCCATAAACCTTTATTTCTGGACACTGAAATTTGAACTCAGATAATTCTCAGGTCTTACAAAATGTTGTACGTGTTTTTCAATCCTTTGAAAGTGTAAAAAAATCATTTTTCAGCTTGCCAGAGTTTGCTGGCCCTGCTCTTGCTGTCCCCAGGCACAGCCCCCCAGGCGGGGCAGCTGTAAAGACACCTCTTCCAAAAGTCACAATGGATTTGAAATGGGTCTGGCCGAGGTTGGCGCCCTGGGCTCCCAGCAGATCCTTCCGGGGCTTTGCCTCCACTGACCTCCAGCAATAGGCTGGGCTCATCACACCTGCTGGTTGCTTTTGAAATTTCCCAGAGGCAAAGGCCAGCCCATTGTCCTAAACTCCATCCAGCCTCATACCCAGGTCCTGAGTTGAGGTCTGTCTTCCTCTGAAGCCATCCGCTGCAGAAGGACCCTAAAACCAGGACCGGGAACGCTCCGAGCCCCTTCGCTGGGTTGCACTGGCGAAACGGGCGTTTCTTTCCCAGGGGAAGCTGCGTAGCTTGGTTTCTGAACAGGTGTGTGACCCACACAGGGAAATTGGAAGGCCGAGAAGCAGTGACCTTCAACCCAGGCATCTTCAAGGGGGGGTGAGGGCGAGGAGGGAGGGCAGTCCCTGGAGGAACACAAAGAAATTCCCAGGGACTTGAGCACAGATAAGAGATCAGGGTCCAGTCAGTTTACTTCCAAACATCCTCTTTGCTAAAACTGAGCTTCCGGGAGAGAGCACCTGCCGTTTGTCCTAAGTCTGAACCTTGTGGTTATAAATACATGGGAGGCAGCAAGCAAAGACACAAGGTAACAGATCCTTGCTCAAGACCGTTGTTCTTCGGGGGGAAACTGAAGTTGAACGAGAGGGCCTCTTGGAGGGATCAGCTGATGGGGGTCTGAGAGCATCATGTGACTGGGAACACGGGGATTGAGAGACTTGCTCTAAAAATTGTCTTCCATTCCCAGAAGCAATCAGCAATTAGAGATCTGCTCATTTAGCAGGATTTCTTAGTCCTTTGATTTCTTTTCAGAATGAATGCTGCCCCATTCAAAAATGGGAAATACTCACTCATGAATCTGTAAATCCGTGTTGTTGGTAAAGTCCTGTTTAGCTTGTGAAGGGATGCACTTCTGATACAAGTTTGTTTTTTATGTTTAACAATTACTTTTCATAATGTATAATATATTTGAAATGTTTTTTTAAATTTTTTCATGTTTTATTTATTTTTGAGAGAGAGAGAGAGAGCATGAGCAGGGGAGGGGCAGAGAGAGAGGGAGACGGAGAGTCCAAAGACAGGCTCCAGGCTCTGAGCTAGCTGTCAGCACAGAGCCCGATGTGGGGCTCGAACCCACGAACCGCAAGATCATGACCTGAGCTGAAGCCGACGCTTAACCAACTGAGCCACCCAGGCGCCCCTGTTTTATTTATTTTTAAAAAATTTTATGCTTATTTATTTTTGGAAGAGAGAATGGGGCAGAGAGAGGGAGACACAGAATCCGAAGCAGGCTCCAGGCTCTGAGCTGTCAGCACAAAGCCCGACATGGGGCTTGAACCCACGAACTATGAGATCATGACCTGAGCCCTAAGTTGGACGGTCAACCGACTGAACCACCCAGGCGCCCCTGAAATATTTTAATCAGTTTAATGAGGGTTATCCAATCAGAATAAATTTGCATAATGTGGAGAGATGTGGGAGTCACGGGGAGTAAAAATAACATAAATGATTACTTTTTGTCCTTGTTACCCAAAAGGCTGGTGGGGCCCCAGGTGTGAACACGGGCTCCCGGAGCAACGCTGAGTGTCCCGCCCGGTGCCGTGCACAGAGTCCCCGGCCAGCTCGGAGAGAATGATGGCTGTCTTATTTTGAAATGCCAGTAGTTACAATAAGCTGAAATGCAGCCTTCACAGCCACTTGAATATGAAAGTGTAGAAACACAAAACCCCACTCGTGCAGGCGCTGCGGGCCCGTCCGCAAACAGCTGGCCAGCCTGCGCTTGTGACTCGTGGTCACACCTGTTGGTGCTCACCCGGCGGGGGCAGAGCTGGGTGGCTGTGAGGGAGGTCACAGGACCCTGCAGAGACCAAGATACCTGTTACCTGTCCCTGGAAGAAGTCTGTTGACTCTTCGGGGTGTGGGGTTAACTAACTTCTTACTGAAACGAACATAAAAGCTCACACGCCGACAGATGGGCTTTTCGATGAGTTTCCACAATGCAGAGACACACCTGCAACCAGCACCCACACGGAGTAGAACCTCAGGGGCTCCGTCCGCCGCCCGCCCCGAGGTCCCCACCGCCCCGTGGCCGCCACTGCAGCCTCGCAGTGAGAGTTCCAGGCTTCTCACACTGCGGGCCACACGCCACCATTCTTGGTGCTTTGAATTTAGCCTAGTTTCCTGAAATGCAAATCAGTTCGCGAGGGCCCACGCTTGGCTTCAGGCCAACGTCACTGCCAGGCACCGGGGCCTAATTTGTTCTTTTTTTTTTTTTCTTTTCTTTTTACAGAGAAAGTTCACTTTAAGTCGTGGATGGTGCAGGTCAGTGCCCAACTTCTTCTTTCTGCCGCTTCTGCTTTCTTGCCTGTCCTCACACCCTGCTGTGCCCGATTTGAGACCGTGGGGAGGGATTTTCCAACCCCAAGCCCCTGGGTCCCTCCAGCCGGAACTGGCGGGAACAGAAACTCTTTCCAGACGGCTGTCCCCAGGGATCCACATCGGTGCTTTGTATTCAAATCGCGATGCCTGCCGGAACTCCAGAGCTCGGCTTCTGGTCGGTTTCTGCCCGAGACCGGAGCCGGCAGGGGCTGCGCGTCCAGGGAGGACCCGCACTGGGCACGTCTCTTCGGGTCTTCCGGGACTCAGCGGCCGCGGGTCCCCCGAGGCAGGGCGGTGCTGTGTAACTTCTGACTTCCTCAGCCACAGACACACGGTGGTGGCCGCCCACGCTGCGTCCCTCCTCTTAGGAAACCGGCTGTCTCCCGCTGGCGTGACTGACGGCTGATGTGTTTTGTTCTAGCACCGAAAGACCTACAGCTCAGAGGAGTACCAGCACCGGCTGCAGACCTTTGTGGGCAACTGGAGGAGGATCCGCGCCCACAACGCTGGGAACCACACGTTTAAAAGTACTGCAGGGCCGCCCTCCCGCCAGGCTCCTGGGGCGCGTCCCATGGCCGGACCCGCGTGCGCTAGGGGTGCCCGAGGGGTGGCAGGCGCACCGGGATTGCGGGTGCAGCCTCGTCCCGGGCCCAGCGCCACAGCTGTGCTCAGCTGACCCCGGGGCCCGCTCTGCGGTGCTCTGAGAGTCCCCGGGAGCGCAGGAGGGAGCCGGGCCCCAGGGGCCCTGCTGTCCGCGGGGGTCCGTCCGACGCTGAGCTCTGCCCTTGCAGTGCTGGCCGGCAGTACCCCCTTCGCTGCTCCGCCCTCGGGAGCAGCCTCTGGGGACGCCCGCCTCCCTCCAGGGTGGTGTCACGAGAAACACGTGCACACAGTGTGTCCAGGGCCCTCAGAAACCCCAGGGGGTCGGCTGACCAGCAGTGTGGGCAGCTGGGCTGTGCCACCCTGGGGAGTTCATTCATGTCTCTGGTGCTCTCCTGGGCTGTCACGGGGAGATGGGAGGCTCTTCACTGGACGGCCATTGGACTCTCCAGCAGGGCGTCAAACCCTGGGGGTCCAGACCCCGCATACTAACTGCACCGCATCCCTGGCACGCAGCCCGCACGCATGCAGGCTGCCCGGAAGCCCAGGCACGCCTGACCTTGGCTTGTTACGTTATATCAGGTTCAGAGCACACGAGGGGCCGGTTGCTGCAGAAATAGGACACAGACTGACATGGGTCTCTGTCCTTCTCTGTTTATCAGTGACTTGTTGAGCCCCTCTTCCTTTGGGTTTTTTGTTTTTCCTTCTCTTTTTCAGTGGCACTGAACCAATTTTCAGACATGAGCTTCGCTGAAATAAAACACAAGTATCTCTGGTCGGAGCCTCAGGTGGGTGTTCGTGGGGGACAAACGTCACTGTTTCCACCCAGACCTCTGCCCCGCCTCCCGCCAGAGCCCCCCTCCCCCACGCCGGGTGGGGTTCTTGGGGATCAGAGGTGGCTCGGAGCAGTTCCTCCATCCACGCCCGTGGCCTCGCGGCCTCGTGTGCCCCAGACTTAGCCCCAGAAGATACAGGTGTACAGTTAACACTAGCTTCGGGCAGACAGCACGTCACTTGTTAGTGTAAATCTGTCCTAAACGTGCGCGGGCCAGACTTGGGCTCCAGAGTTATTCATCGTTTGTGTGAGGTTCAAATTTACCTGCATGCGCCGCACCTTTATTTGCTGAAGCTGGCTCCCGGCCCCCTCCCCTGGTCCCCTCCCCTGAGCCCCACTCCCCTCCCCTGGTCCCCCTCCCCCGGGCCCCTGCCCCCACTCCCCTCTCCCTCAAGGGCGGGTGTCTGTTAGCATTTGGACCGGTCGCTAGGGAGCTAGGGACATCGGGATGGGTCTTTCTCTCTTGGTGATTGTTTTCTGCTGAAAAGGCTTCTTGCCCCGCTGACGAAACGGTGTTTGGTTGTTGCAGAACTGCTCGGCCACCAGGGGGAACTACCTCCGGGGTACCGGCCCCTACCCCCCGTTCGTGGACTGGCGCAAGAAGGGCAAGTTTGTCTCCCCGGTGAAAAATCAGGTGTGTGGCGCAGCCCCGTCCTTCCCCTCAAATTGCCACGTTCACAGAGAGTGTTCCGGGAGGACCCCAGAGGGCGGCAGGTGTCCCCAGGTCTGCGTCTGCTCCCCGTCCCCCGAGGCAGGCAGGCGATTCTGGGAGCTGCTCTGGAGGGACAGAGTCCCTCCTCGTTGGACTGAAGCTGGGCCGGGCCGCCCACGCCTGGGGCTCCCCACGGCTCAGGTCTCCTACATGGTCCCCCGACGTCACACTCTCTGTGCGCTTCAGAGAGGGGACCCTGGGACCCTGTTCCTGCCACCTGCGTGGCATTTCTTCCCACCCGCCTCCGCCCCGCGAGGCCGGTCCAGCCTCCCCTGGCCGGCTGCCTCCCACCGGGTGGCCGCAGGTGGTCAGCGCTCGGAGGGGAGCCCGCCCGCTGGGCGCACTCTCCTGCGGTGGCCTGCCGCTGCCCCCCACTGCCCCCCCGCCCACGATGTCCCTCCCTCGGAAGTCTCAGTGCGGTGGCCTTCTCCAGAACGACACCGCCCCCTCACCTCCGGAGAGCGCGAGGGGAAGGTCCCCCCGAGAAACACTGGCCTTGTGTTGAAACTCTGGCTGGGAAACATTTCTCCTTGGCCGGACCGGGCGCCCCGAGCCGAGGGAAGGGTTTGGGAGGCAGAGGCGGGCGGGGAGGCCCCCGCTGGACGGCAAGGCCGGGGGAGGAACCCTGCGGGGGGGCCGTGCGAGGGGGACAGCCAGTCAGGGAGGCGGGACTCGAGGTCTGAGCCGCAAGACGGTCTGCGCCTCTCTCAGCCCCGCAAGGCCGGCGCGTCGGCCCGTTTCACAGTCACCGGGACGGAGGTGACCGCCGTCACCGGGCCAGGGAGCTGGGGTGCGCACAGCTGGGACCACGGGCCCGCGTGGCGCCGCCCGTCCGGGCCCCAATGGAGGTCAGTGGGTAGAGTGAGGTAGGAGGTGGAGAGGTGACAGAGAAGGTCCTGGAAACAAAACAAAACCGTGGGGAGCAGAGGGGCCAGCAGAAGATTCAGAAGAAGGAAATCCAAACACCTGGGGGCTTCGGCCCTAACAGGGCGGTGAGGCCTTGTCAGTGGGGAGTGGGAGGCGCTGGAGGCCAGCGGCCGCACCGCCCCTGGAACAGGAGGGACCCTGCGAGGGCCAGAGAGCACAGGAGCCTGTATCCTGGGGTCCCTGTGACTGACAGCCCCCCACCCCCACCCCTCCAGGGCGGCTGCGGCAGCTGCTGGACCTTCTCCACCACGGGGGCCCTGGAGTCCGCCATCGCCATCAAAAGTGGGAAGCTATTGTCCTTGGTAAGCAGTCTGCCCGAGGTCACCTGCAGAGGTTGTGGCTTGGCCCCGATGCCTGGTGGGGGGTGGGGGGACCTGCGTGTGCCACCGCTGAGCCTATGACCCCAAGGGCAAGGGGGTAGAGCGGCCTGTCCTTTCGGGAGGGTGGGGCCCTGAGGGAGGGTGGGGCAGGGTCTCCAGCGAGGCCTGCCTCCACGGGCACACACGCCTCACCCGGCAGCACCCGCCCTCGCCCACCAGCCCTGCTGCCAGGCTGCCACTGAGCCCCCCCAATACCAGCTGCCCTGGGGGCTGGTACCTGGCCTCGACAGTGCTGATGGGGCCAGGCGGGTGTGCGGGCAGGTGCCCCCGCCCCCGCTCACCGCATCTGCCCCCTCCCCTCGCAGGCAGAACAGCAGCTGGTGGACTGTGCCCAGGGCTTCAACAATCACGGCTGCCAAGGGTACGTCCCTGACCAGGGGGCCTGGAGCCCCTTTCCTTTCCCACCATTGCTTCCGTCGGGTCGGCGGTGGGAGCAGAATCGTCCTGGGGTCACGGAGGGGACGGTCACCTTCTAGGCCCGAGGTCCCTCAGCCGGAAGTCGGCAGAGCTGAGGTCCGAGCCCACGCCTGGCCGGTTCCAAACTCCGCCCTCTTTCCGTGGCTGTAGCAGAATGGTCCCTGGGAGGTTGTTCAGCTTTTTGAGCCCCAAGAAACAACAGCATGGGCCACGCAGGGTTGACGTGAGGGGCTGGGCAGTTTGCAAAGCGCCTGCGCGTGCCGGCCCAGGGGGCACAGCGGTGGGCGGGGCCCTCGACCCTTCGGTGGGACTGCTCGCTCTTCCGGCAGAGGGCCTGCGCCGGGGTCCCCGAGACGCCGAGGGCTCTCTGTGCCCCTGACACACACTCTGGGGCCCGGAGCTGGGGCGGCCTGCGAGCCCCTCCCAGCCCAGGGGGCCCCTCTGCAGTCCAGACGGACACCTGCCGTGTGCTCCTCACAGGGGCCTCCCCAGCCAGGCGTTCGAGTACATCCGGTACAACAAGGGCATCATGGGCGAAGACACCTACCCCTACAAGGGCCAGGTAATCCCCGGCGCGCGACCGGGGCGCACCCCTGCAAGGGCCAGGTAATCCCCCGCGCGCGACCGGGGCGCACCCCTGCAAGGGCCAGGTAATCCTGGGCGCACGGTGGGGGTGCACCTCCGGCCCCTGCCCCTCCCCCTAGAGCTCCAGCACCGCCCTCCGGCCAGAACTCGCCAGCGTCATGCCTTCACCCCTCCCCCCAGCTTGCCCGAGCCCACGGCCCTCAGCAAACCTGGGCCCCTTAGCCTGTCTGGCAGCACCTGCCCACCCACCACTCCTGCTCCCCTGGGTCCCCAGGCGTCATCCTCCCTGCTCCTGCCAACCATCAGCACCTGTGCAGTCAGCCTCCTGCCCACCACACTCTCTGGCACCTGCACCCCATTTGCCCCAGGCCCGCTGAAAATGCCAAGGGCCACTCAGCTGGCAGCCAGGTCCTTCCCCCGGCCCGTCCACAGCCCTGTCCTACCCCAGACCTGTCTTCTGCCTGCATGTCCCCTCACTGAGGAGCAGCACCAACCCCTTCAAAACCTGCCAGCCACTGGTGGGCTGTCTGGGGACAGTCCCCACCCCCGACCCTCACTCGTGTCCACCTTCAGCCATTGGAGGCCGCACACCTCCTTCAGTCCATCCGCTCAGACATCCCTCCCTTCCCCAGCCAGGCAGGCTCACGCTCACCCCCCTCCCTCGCCGGGTCCCCCAGGCTCCACCAGGGGCCTGGGAGCCCACCTGTGCCGAGGCCAGTGCCAGCCTGGCCCGCCCCTGTGACTCCCTGCAGCAAGGATGCCTCTGACGCCCTTAAATGACCCATCAGCCGCCTGGCCCACGGGGCTTTGGCTCCGTAGACGACACCAGAGGGGCCGGGGAGGCCTGAAGCCCCGGCCCGGGCCAGGCTCACGTTCCTTGCTGTTTGCCTGAACAGGACGGAGAGTGCAAATTCCAGCCCAGCAAAGCCATTGCCTTCGTGAAGGACGTAGCCAACATCACACTGGTGAGTACCGCATCCTTCTCTGTGGCGGGGGCTGTGTTCTCACGAGCGGGCTGGCCCCCACTGCTGGCCGGGGCACAGCGGGCAGCCTCTCCTCCCCTCGCGCTGCGACTAGAAGGTTTTGGTTATTGTCCTGCCCGATCACTGCGGCGGCAGAGGGTGGGAGGGACAGGGCACGGGACTAGCATGGGGCACCTGGGCTCCGACCTAGGTCTGTGCAGGGCCCCAGCCTCCGCTCCGTGTCCTCCCTGTGAGATGCAGGCAGCGATCCTGTCCTCCAGCAGAAGGGTGTGAGTGTGTGATGGCATCAGCGTGTGTGTGAGAAACAGATTGCAGATTCGCCGAGTATGAATGTGCATCAGTCAGGATAAGCCGGGTTATGCTGCCGTGACAAACAGCCCCAGAATATGAAGGGCGTGCGGCTGCTCACTCCAAGACGCAGGCAGGGGGAGAGGTGGTCGCTTTTGCTGGCTTTGTGAGGGCAGGGGTCCCATGGGCAGGGGGGGGGGAGTTGCGGGGGGGACTGTCAGGGGACTGAAGTGACCGCACAGCCAGGCCACCTGCACCGTGGCCCCCACCCCAAGGGTTTCCCCAGGAGAGAGGGCCAGCAGACCACCCAGCCAAGGGGAGGGAGGTCACAGGGAGACCCACTAGCCCAATGGAAAACCGAGAGGAACCTGGCCATTCAGGCAAAACCCCACCATCTGCTCCATGGCTCCTTGGTCCCAGCACAGCCTTCTCTCCCTTGCACGTGGACCCACACTTCCCCGAGCCTCCATCCCTACCCTGGGACAAAGGGGCACATTTTGAAAGGGGGCCAAGTGGTGACAGAGACCGTGTGTCCACAGAATGACGAGGAGGCGATGCTGGAGATCGTGGCCCTGTACAATCCCGTGAGCTTCGCCTTCGAGGTCACTGGCGACTTCATGATGTACAGAAAGGGCGTCTACTCCAGGTGAGCGGGGGCCCCGACTTCCAGCCAGACCGTCGCTCTGCGGCGTTCCACATGCCCCACGTGGGCCCTGCAGGTCCAGGTGGGAGGGGAGGGGAGGGAAGGGCAGACCCGGGCGCACAGGGACAGCGCTTGCTCTCCGTCAGCGGGAGAGCTGCCTGCGGCCGAGAAAACCCACATTCAGGGGGGAAGCTGTGAAAGGGAGGAGAAAGCAGCCGTTCTCGGGACCCTGGGCTGGGGGACCCCGGTGATCTGGCCCCTTCTCTCTCTCAGCTCATCTGCTGCGCAGTCTCCATTCAAACCCCGGGACCCCTGTTCAACCCCACGCCCCCCCATTCAGGCCCTGTGCCCCCCATTCAACCCCACGCCCCCCATTTGGCCCTGGGCCCCCCCATTCAGACCCCGCACCCCCCCGTTCAACCCCATGTACCCCATTCAGACCCCATATGCCCCCCATTCAGACCCCGCGCCCCCCCGTTCAACCCCACGTACCCCATTCAGACCCCGTATGCCCCCCATTCAGACCCTGCGCCCCCCCGTTCAACCCCGTGCCCCCCCGT
>NC_043708.1:139421563-139430370 GCF_006229205.1 Suricata suricatta
AGAGAGAGAGAGAGAGAGAGAGAGAGAGAGAGAGAGAGAGAGAGCGAGCGCATGAGTGGGGGAGGGGCAGAGAGAGGGGGAGACAATCCAAAGCAGGCTTCAGGCTCAGGGTTGTCAGCACAGAGCCAATGCGGGGCTTGAACCCACGAACTGTGAGATCATAACCTGAGCCACAGTTGGATGCTCAACCGACTGAGCCACCCAGGTGCCCCCAAGTCGTCTTAAAAATAAGTACAGTGATGGCGAGGCAACGCCCCAGACACTGTAGCGTGCACAGGTGCGGCAGGTGCGCGGGTGTGGCAGGTGCACGGGTGTGGCAGGTGTGCAGGTGCTGCAGGTGCAGCTGGAGGGAGCTCGCTCCTTGCTGTGAATTGGGCGTCGGAAAGCGTCAGGGCTTGGAGCTGGGCCAGCACCACGCACGCGCTCCCTTGCGAGACAGAACCGAAGGGACAGGAGGGAACATGTGTCTCTCGCCCTGACAGCTCCCCACCTCGCGTGGCTCCGGTGCCTGCGTAGGGTGGCACCCCTTCGAAGCCTCCAAGGACCTCCATGGGGCAGGGCCAGAGGATGCTTTCATCCTTTCTGTGTTCAAACCTTTTTTGTCTCGTTTCCAGCACTTCCTGTCATAAGACTCCAGATAAAGTAAACCACGCAGTACTGGCTGTTGGGTACGGAGAAGAAAATGGGGTTCCCTACTGGATCGTGAAAAACTCTTGGGGTCCCCAGTGGGGGATGAAAGGGTAAGCAACTTCCAGATCCCATGTCTGGGAGGGCGTGATTGTTCAGGTCCGGGGGCCCTGGAGGGGTTCCCTCCCCCTGAAGGATGTGGCTTCTGAGCAGGCCCGGGGGAGGGACCCGAGACTGTAACGCCCCCACCCCGGAGACGCCCCTTGCACCTCCTCCTGCTCTGGGCCCCGATCTGAACAGTTCTGTGTCAGGAATGGAGCTGCTGTCTCTGGACCCGTGGCCAGAACCAGAGGCGGCTCGGAGCCCGGCTGGGGTGGCAGGTTACCATGGCTACAAGCCTATCCCTGCTGTTACCAGCCCCTCCTAGACGCCAGCGGTGGGACCGGGTGCCCTGTCCCCCGCCCAAGTCCCTGTCCCAGGACCACACAGAACTGCGTGAGGGTCTAGGTCAGGCTGAGACGGAGCCCTGGGGGGTTCTAGGGAGGGGGATGCGGACTCAGTACGGCAGCCGGGGAGCGAGAAGGAAGAGTTCTTGGCAGAGTCAGCTCACAGGGTTCCTGGCCACAAAGTAAGCCCAGCACTCATGTTTTATGAGTCAATTCAGACACCCTCACCCCTGGAGCCAGACCTCAGTGAGCGGCAAACCTTCCAGAAAGGTCTGTGGTGAGGAAGCCCCAGCCCGGCCCCTGCCGCCCTGTCTGCGCAGGTACTTCCTCATCGAGCGCGGGAAGAACATGTGCGGCCTGGCGGCCTGCGCCTCCTACCCCATCCCGCTGGTGTGAGCCCGGCCGGCCGGACGTCGGAGGGGGTCCAGCCCCGCGGCCCCCCGGACCCCCCTGCAGACCTGAGGACGAAGAGTTCGAGCAGCGGGCCCACCACCGGCCTGCCGCGAACGTGGCCGCCAGCCCCGTGCCTGGAGCGGACTCAAGCCCACGCGGCCGCTGCTCGCGCGTGGCGGGCGCCCGTGCCTGTGTCCCCTGTGGGCCTCAATAAACATTTGGCGAAGCCTCCCCAGGCTGGCTGTCCTCCAGGCTCACGTCCCCCCGGAGGGCGGGGAGGTGCGGAAGGGGGGCCGGAACGTGCCGGGCTGGCCCGTCAGGACTCGGACCCCGCCCCCACCCCCGCATCAGCCTGGGAGCCTGTCCAGGTCTGTCTCTGGGTGGCCTCCTCCCAGGACTGCCCCCCCAAGCCCGGCCCCCCAACATGCCTGGCGCTCCTGCCGACCCCACACCACCCCTTCCCTGTTGAGAGCGTGTGGTCTCCATTCAGACGGCGGCCATGGACTTGGTGCTGTGACCACGGCCGTGGGGAGCAGGGTCCCCGAGACGAGCTGGGGCTCTGCATTCTGTCCTGCAGTTCACGTTACCTTACAGTGAAGGCTTTCATGTCTTTCCCGAAGACCTAAGGGCTTGAGGATATTTGGGGGGAAATGGGGGGGGTTGACAAGGCTTATTCAAAAAATGCCAGTATAGGGGTTCCTGGGTGGCTCAGTCCGCTAAGCATCCAACTTCTGCTCAGGTCATGATCCCACAGTTCATGGGTTCAAGCCCCACATAGGGCTGTGTGCTGACAGCTCAGAGCCTGGAGCCTGCTTTTGATTCTGTCTCCCTCTCTCTCTGCCCCTCCCCCACTCACACTCAAAAATAAACATTAAAAAAATTTTTTAAGAATTAAAATAACAGTATGGTTTTAAAATATTAGAAAATTCTAGTAACATGAGATACAACAGAAAGTCAAAAAATAATTAACAGTAATTGGATGAAACTCATTGCCTGTTCCAGGTTACTAAAAAACTAACATGAAACAGAAGTGTATTTCCTTAATACAATAGATTCCTAGACCCAGGGTCAGGGGCATAAGAGGAACTCCATTTAAGGAAGACACGTGACAGGTGCCTGGGTGGCTCAGTCAGTAAAGGAGGGCACATGACAAATAGGCCCAAGAGCAGGACTGGTGTAAACATCAATTTGGAAGGGACGGCCACTACAGCAAAGGAACAAACAAAATTAATGTCTACAGACAGGATGACAATGTGGCTAAAACATCCAAGAGAGTCCATGTAAAAACTAATAAACAGTTCAGAGAGCCGCTGGTTAGTGACACAGACACACAGAATCAAAACCCAGAGGAAAAGTAACTCGTGCTAAGGCAACAAAACCTGAAGCCAGGAGAAACCATCAAAAACGTAACAGAAACAGGGCGCCTGGGGCTCAGTCAGTTGAGCGTCGGACTTCAGTTCAGGTCATTCTCTTGCTGTTCGTGGGTTCGAGCCCCGAGTTAGGCTCTGTGCTCATAGCTCAGAGCCTGGAGCCTGCTTCCGATTCTGTGTCTGCCTCTCTCTCCACCCCTCCCCTGCTGTGTGCATGCACACTCTCTCTCTCTCGCTCTCGCTCTCGCTCTCGCTCTCAAAAGTAAACATAAAAAAAAAAAAGTAACAAGTTCTAGATACTAAGAAAATGACAAAATTATGAAAAGCAAAAACAAGGCTTGGGTGGACTGAACAGTAACCACCTTCTCGATCAACATAAGTAAGTGGACTCCTGCCCAAAATAAAAACACGATTTGGTACCTTTCCAACAAAAATTTCAATAAAATTGCTTGATTCTTCCTATTTACCTGAAGGGGACACGCTGGCAGGGGTAAGAGGTTATAAATAAGCGACGGGAATGGATGTCAAAGCCCGAAGGTGTGGACCAGCTTAGCTCCATCACCCAGAGTCTCCAGGAGAACGCCTACGTAAGTAGCAGGCGGACACCAGGTTTACTACTCGATAAAAGGTCCTAGGACACTGGACACCTATTTGGAAAAACAACTTAGCCCGAATCTTCACCCAGCACGTATTCTTTGTCAATAAGCTTTTTTTAAACGTTTGCTTATTTTTGAGAGAGAGTATAGGCAGGGGAGGGGCAGAGAGGGGGAGGGAATCCCAGCAGGCTCCCTGCCGTGGTGCAGAGCCCGAGGCGGGGCTCAAACTCACAAACCGGGGCGGGCGGCTTAGCCCGACGCCCCCACCCGCTCTGCCTCCGTGCCGCCTGGTTTAGCACCACGCCCCAGATCCCAAAACAGGTGGGCGGCGGACCCCGGCGGGGACCCCAGCTCCCGGCCCCCGCACCCCGCCTCCGCAGACGGTCCGGATCTCAGAAACCTCACAACCTGGGGAGCCACTGGGGGGTGGGGGGGGGATGTGCCCCCGAGCCTGGGGCAGCGGAGGGCCCCACCCGGACCCAGCTCCTCCGGAACCGCCCACCACGTCCCTCCCTGGCTGGGTCCCTGGCGGCCACGGGCCTCGGCCTCCTTCCCCTAGTCCCTGGCGTGGTCACAGGAAGTAAGTTCTCACGTGGAGACCCTCCCCTCGGCGAGGCTGGAGAAACACCCCTGCCCCCCCCAGCGTTCCGTACCACGGGGCCTGGCTGTGTGCGGCTCCCCTCGGAGCGCCTCACCGGGTGAGGGTGGGCCAGGACCGACTGAGGCAGGGATGGCCATCGAGGTGACCCGGGTGGTCCTGAAGCAGACTCCTGGGGCAAGGAGAGAGGTCTTGGCAGCGGATCCAAGTTCAAAATCTAAGGGCTCCTGGGATGGTCCCCACGCAAGGAAGGACTGACTGAATGCGGGCTGAAACATGGTAGCCGAGGGGGAGTCATTTAGGGTGCGTTGGGAGGACAGGGGTGATCCTGTGCGGGTGTCCCCAGAGTGGGCCTGGCCCTGGGCTCAGCGGAGACATGTGGTCCCACAACCTGTCACCGCACACGTCTGACTTTGGGGCCCCCCAGTCAGGGCTCGGAGGGAGGACCGACCTCTGGAATTCTCGGATGGCCGGGGAGGGGGGTCACGGGAGACCCGGGAGAGCAGGCCCCACGCTGGGGACACGGGCCAGCCTCCCCAGGGGGCGCCGCGGCCTGGCCACTCCTGCCCTCCCTCCCCCGCGCCGCCGCCCAGGGCTGACCCGCTCTCCTGAAACCGTCCATGCCCTGCTCACTTCTTCTTCCTCATTTTCAATTCCCTTTTTTTTTTTTTTAAAGATTTTTTCATTTTTTTAAGTCCTGTCTACCCTAAACGTGGGCCTCAGCCTCACAACCCTGAGGCTGAGAGTCGATGCCCCACTGACCGCGCTATCCAGGTGCCCTCGGTTCCCGCCTTCCTAACTCTGCCGGCATCCTCAGTGTCACCATGCAGCCGCCCCACCCACACTGTCTGGTAGGCGCCAGGACAGAGGGGCGCAGGTCCCTACGCCGCACACAACCCGGCGCGCATGCCACAGCTCCTGTCCGTGTTTGCACGCTCCTTCCCCTGCCTGGCCCCGGTGGGACGTGAGCTCTGGTGTCCCTTGGAGAGTTCTGGAAGGGCCTGCACCACGGCTGACTGGACCGGGTGGGAGGAAAATGAACAGACTTTCGGGCTCTCTCTCTCTCTCCCCACCCCTGGCTGCAGCTCGCTGCTCGCCCGGCCCCTGCGAGGAGACCCAGGACGCCCACATGGGTCACTGCCCCTCGCAGGTGCCTGGGACCCGCCCCCTGAAGGCTCTACCAGCCCGAGAGGAGTGCCTCCTGCCGCACATGCGGGGAGGGGGCCTCCGGCCCAGGCCCCCCTTCTGGCTAAGTGCACCTGCGCCCCGCTCCCAACCGGCTGGCGGGAGGGAAGGATGGAACCTTCCAGAGCTGTTGTCCCTCATCACGTTACTCCTGTGGGCAGCCGGCGACGACCAGCCCTATGTGAGCGCCACCCACAGCCCTCGCTCCTCAGACGGGGAGACTGAGGCTCACGGGGTGAGGCCGCAGCCCCAGAAGGCCCAAGCCCAGCTCTCCAGGCCTCCCCGCCCAGGGCGCGCCCCTACACCCCTTCCCGAGGCCCCGAGCCACACAGGGACCACGGTGGAGCCCCCTGGGCCTAGGAGGCTCATTCCAGCACAGGGCGCACGACCTTGGCTGACGGGGGTCTGGACCCGGGTCACCCTGACACCACTGCCCCCACACCCATACCCCCAGACCTGCACACAGCCCGCCCCTTACACTCCCCCAAGCTGACGCCCAACCCCCATGCCCCGCCTCCATTCCAACCAAGCTGACACGCGTCACTGCCGGCACCCCCACCCCACCCCTCCATCTCCAGCACACTAACACCCGCCTCCCCACGCCCCTCCCACCACCCCCCCTCCTGCAGCCTCATCCCGCTGCCCTCCGCCCACTCCTCACCCAGCAGGAGGGAGAAACCCGCTCGGGGTGCGCGCCTCCCGGCCTCACTAAGTCCGTCGGGTCCTCCCCAGCGCCAGGAATGGACAGAACATGAGGTCCCGCGCTCCCTCCTGACCCGGAGCCTGCGTGCGGGCTGTGCACCTCTCACTCCAACTTCTCTCCCGCGGCCCTTCTCGCTGGAGCACCGCCCTCTCGGGGAAGCCCCCTGGGGCCTCCCCAAGGAGCACAGATCCCAGGGTTGTGGCTGCACCTTCACACGAGGGTGGGGCGCCCTGAGGGCGTGCCCGTCTCTCCCACCTACCTCTGGTCCTCAGAAGGAGCCGCCCTGGGTGGGTGTCCACAGCCCCTACCTAACGCCCGGCCAGCAGCAGCCCGCAACGGAGATTCTGAAAATAAACGAGCGCCGAACAGGCGAGCCCATTTCTCAGACTGGGCCTGGGAGCCTGGACCCAGCAGGCTCGTTGTCCACAGGCCTGAGGGCTGCTTTGCCCTCACCCTGCCGCGGAGCCCACGGGTCAGATTCGGACAGAAAGGTCGCTGCCATGGGCTCGCCTCGAGGCATGGAGAGTCCGGCGCCTGCTCAGAGACGCGGGGAAGCCAGCGGGCAGCCGCTGCCGCCTCCCCCCACAGGGACGCTCACCGGTGATACGTCCTGGATGAGGTCCCCCAGGCCTGCGGGCCCCAGGGGCGAACGCTGGCCACATGCTCACCCCCTGGCCCTCGTGCGTCCAGGGACCACCGCGCCCAGGCGGGGGCAGGCCGCGAGCGGCCGGTGTGGGCCGTGGGGACAGGAGACCCAGGTTTCTGAGCCCGCAGGCCACACGCTGGCATGAGGGCGGCGCGGAAGGCAAAGCCAGTTCCGGTACCCAGCACGGCAGTCCCCAGGTGGCTGGCGACAGCCGGGGACGTCGTCTCAGCAAGGCAGTGGACTCGAGTAGCCGGGGCTGGGGTACTGTCCCCGCACACCGTCCCCACACGGAGTGGCGGAGGCGTCCGGGAGCCCGTCCCTGCTCACAGCCTGCAATCCGGCTGGGAAGGCTCGAGGGCCGGGGGCCGGCCTTCGCTGGGACCCTGGCTCGGGCTCTGCGGGTCCCCGTGTGGCCCGGGACGGCAGGTGGGGGCCTCGCCGTCTGTCCCGGAAGCCCCCTGCCCAGCCCGCAAGCACACGTGCCTTCGCTCTGGATCTATCCGGAGAGGCCCGACTACGTAACTCGGCCCAGACGTGGACCGGTCTCCCACGTTGTGGAAAACGCTGCTTAGCATTTGGAAAATCTGCGAAACTCAGCGGACCAATACTTTCCAAACGACCAGGGCCCACTGTTAAAAACCTATGTGCGACCATAGTATCCGTCCAGACTAAAGGATTTGAAAACAAAAAATAACAAGAAACAAAGACTAAAGGATTTTAATGTAGTAAAAGTAAAAAAAAAACAAAAAACTTATAGTTTCCTATTCCACTTTGAAATTAACCTTTGGGAGAAATGCCACTGCTTTTTCACAGGCCTAGAACACACAGTCCTAAAGTCCGCACGGAAGCACACAAGCCCTCAAAATAGCCAAGGAAGGACCCGCCTGGAGGCCCCACATGCCCGGACTCCGAGGCTCACCAAGCCGCGTGATCAGTCTGGTTCTGGCACCAAGACACGGGGGTCAACAACAGGACAGAGTCGGCCCAGAAACAGCCCGATTCACACGGTCCAGGCATCTGTGACAAAGCAGCAAACTATCCGATGGGGAAAAGGCGGTCTCCTCAATAACGGTGTGGGGGCAACTGGACAGCCGCATGCTAAAATCCCACACAAAAACAGATTCAAAATGGGTTAAAGACTTACACGTAGGACCTGAAACCCTAAAACTCCCAGCAGAACACCGGCAGCCATCTCCTGGCCACCGGCCTTAGCAACGTCTCACTAAGTGCGGCTCGTCAGGCAAGCGAAGAGTCAGAAGGGACCACCGGCCCTGCCTCCAAATAAAACACTGCTGCGCAGGGCAGGGACCCACCAGCAAAACAAAAAGGCAAGATATTCACAAGTGATTTATCAGGAGTTAATACCCAAAATATATCTAGAACTTGTACAATTCAACACCGAAATCACAATGTTTAAAAAACGGGCAGAAGACACCAACGGGCATTTCTCCAAAGAAGACACCCAGATGCCAACACACGGGAAGAGACGCTCGACGTCACTCTCATCAGGGAAGTGCGAATCAAAACCACAACGGATGCTGCCTCACGCCTGTCAGAAGGGCTGACGTCAGCCGCACAGGAGACCAGCGCTGGCGAGGCTGTGGAGGAAGGGGAGCCCCGTGCACGGTGGCTGGGAACGCAGACTGGTGCAGCCGCCCTGGAGAGCAGCGTGCAGGGGCCTCAGAGAGTTACAGATAAGGGGCGCCTCGGTGGCTCCCCCAGGGGAGCAACTGACTCTTGGTTTCAGCTCAGGTTACGATCTCACAGTTTGTGGGTTCGAGTCCCGCATCAGGCTCCAGCCCTAATTGTGTGGAGCCTGCTTGGGATTCTTTCTCTCCTTTACTCTCTGCCCCCCCTTCACTTGCACGAGCTCTCTCAAAATAAATAGACTTTAAAAAATTATGAAAAATAGAAATAGTATGTCATCCAGTAAAAGTCCACTACTGGGTATTTACCCAACTAAAATGAAGACACTGACTAGAAAAGATACGCACCCTCGTGCTCACTGCGGCGTTCGTAACAAGTCAAAGGATGCAGAGCAGGTGTCCAGCGACAGGCCGGTGTGTGTGCTGACATATACATACACCGCGTGCTGTGCCATAAACTCACTTAGGTGGCTCTAAAACACACAGCAAGTGAGCAAACAATCTCAAAGGCAGGGGAGGGGGTGTGGACGGCCGAAGCGCGGGGAGGCGATGAGGGGGCACAAACTTCCAGTTACAGACAAAGGAGCGGGGCGGGGG
>NC_043708.1:139430470-139453134 GCF_006229205.1 Suricata suricatta
TAAAAACAAGACGGCCACCTGCCGAGCTTGGCACGGTCTGAGAAGCCCCCAGTTCTCCGAAACAACTATTAACACGCTCCCTTCTCTGGGCGCGATCGGATGCCCTCGCGGAGCTCGACCACGACGACGCAGGAACCACGCACGCCGCAGACTGAAGGCAGCGCGGCTGGGACCGAGCAAAGCTGTCAAACTAGGCCGTTTTCCTCCCCCCGTTCCCTTCGGAGAATCGTTATAATTAGAAACACGGCAACGATGTTTTCTCATGTTTTAAAGTTCTCAATTTAATTTCTGAGAAGGTAAACGTCAGTCCATACAACCCACAAAGCCAGCCTTCTGGAACCCTGCCCGAGAACTCGAGGGGCACTGTGTTTCTGGGGTGCTAGTAACCGTGTGAGCGCAGGCTGCGGAGGCCGCGGGCAGCGCCTCCTGCGCTGGGCGCCTCCGCCGGCCTTCACCCGGAGGGAACATTCCAACCCCACCCACACCACTGCACCCCAGACACGTCGCCGAGGTGGCCGGCCCGGGAACTTCCACGGGGTGACCTCCCCGACTCATGACCGCAGCTGAGCCCAGCGAGGCCCCGGAAGCCCCAGGAAATGCCACCCCCTCCCCCCCCCAGTGAGCTCGGTCCCTGAGGCGGGAAACACACAAGCCGCCGCCTTTCCCGAGCACCACCGGCAGGTCAGCGTGTGTGACAGTGTGACAGCGGAGTCCCGTCTGTTCCTTCGACCAGCGCCGCCTTCCTTAGAGAAGTGTGTAGCCACTTGTAATTGGTCACTAATACATTGAGGGCTGAACACACCCCCTTACGATTTACTCTCCGTTTCATTTAAAGAACCCGTCTTCCGTCTGGATTGTTCCCCAACCACGGGAGGACCTGCTAACACCCCGTTCCCGTCTCCGTCACTGGCCTCCGCTGCCCCGACTTCCCGTACTAAGTACACTGGAATTTTCACTCCTGTTTGGGTTGCTGGCAAATCTGACATATTTTTCTGGTTTTGTCTGAAAGGCTTTTAGTTAATGTTTCTTTTTGAGAGCAGGGGAGGGGCAGGCAGAGAGGGAGACAGGATCTGAAGCAGCCTGTGCGGAGCCCGACCTGGGGCTCCGCCACAAACCGTGAGCGTGACCTGAGCGCAAGTCTGATGCTCAACCGTCTGAGCCCCCGGGCGCCCGGATCTGAAAGTTACTTCTGGAAGGATTTTTCCTGGGTTGAGGCGTTCTGCCCTCACTCCACTGTCTCCAGACTTCCGCTGTTTGCACTGATCAGCTCTGACCTGGCGGCTACATCGTCTCAGGGTTTTTTGCTTTAAGGTAGGCTCCACACCCATCCTGCGGCTTGAACTCACCACCCTGAGATCAAGTCCCAGGCTCCTCCAACGCAGCCAGCCAGGTGCCCTCGCCTCTAAGTTTTTAAGACCCACCTTTAAATGGGTTTTTGTTTTGTCACGCTTCAAGTTCACAGGGCCCCGCCAATCTTCAGACAGTATTCTGCCCGCAGGTCTGCTCACGGCTGCCTGGCCCTCGGAGCACACACTGTCTTCCAGTTCGCTTGTCAGCGGTGTCTTCACACAGGCTTCCCAGCGCCCGCAGGCCTGCTGTCCTCGGGGTGTGGCCTCTCGAGCCGTTGCCACCTGTGGGCCCAGGGCCCCCCAAGCAGAGGTGGTTTCCGAGACCTCCAATGGGAGGCCGTCTTAGTCACCCACCGTGCGGCCGCTTTCTACAGGGTTCTGGAAGGTCCACGTGTTCCTTCTCACCGTTACGGTATTTCGTGTGCGGTTCCTCTACGCAGACTAGATCGGGGGCAAACTCGGGACACGGGTTTCTGTCTCTGTGCTCGCCTGATTTTGAGCCGTTTCACCTCGCATCTCCAGGGAGCTGTGGTGTCGGCGGGCAGAGCGCCCGCCCCACGCGCAGGTGCGGCCTGCAGGACGCCTTCTGCACGTGCTGCCGCTTCCAGCTGCGGGGCCACGGCAAGCTCAGACGGCCTCCGACGTGGCTGGCGCAGAGCATGCTGAGTCAAGTGTTGCCCGCACAGCCGGGCCCTTAAGCCAGCCCGCCTGCGCTCCGGAAACCCGGTCACACCCAGGAGGGGAGCGTTCCTTCCAAGGGAGGCAGCGGGAGAAGGAAGCCAGCGGGGCAGGGCCCGGCGGCGGGTTCAGGCTGGGACACCACCGGAAAGCCCGCTCCGAAGCCGAGCGCAGAGCCCGGGGGAAGGGCAGGGATGGGGGGGGGGGTATGCGGTAACGGACCCCACTGGCCTATGGCGGCGGCTGCCCGGCTGGGGGGTGCGGGTCGGGCTAGGGGTGCTGGGCAAGTCCCCGCACCTGCGGAACCTTCACCTCCTGGGTGTAACAGAGCCCGAGAACGGGGCAGCTGTTAGGAACAAACGCCCGGGGGACAGGCGGCGGCCGCCGGGCTGCACAGAAACCAGGCTCTGTGAGGGCACGCACGGGGCGGGGGAAGGGGGAGCAAAGTTTCTCCATTTTGAGGAAACAATCGCAAAACCTGGGCAGTATCACAGTTAGAGGACAAATACAAACCAAAGCGCGAACACGAGAACAAGGTGCCGGCACAATGCCACACTCGGTGCTGGGGACGCGGTCACAGCCAGACGACACAACCGTGGGGCCGGTACCCGACCAGAGCCCGCCGCTCCACGGACCGTCTCTCACACACGCTATCAAATCTGAAGACGTGTTAACGCAAGACACAGAATCTGCCGTTTCACCAACCATTTGGAAACGGTCGCCTTTCAGAAGTGATGCGGTGGGGGCGCCCGAGGACTTTGGCTCGGGGCACGGTCTCAGTTTGTGAGTTAAGCCCTGGGCCAGGCTCGGTGCTGGTAGCTCGGAGCCTGGACCCGCTTTGGATTCTGTTTCCCTCTCTCTCTGCCCCTCCCCCACTCTCTCTCAAAAGTAAACATTCAAAAAAAATTAAGTGACGTGCTGCTTAACAGAGTCCCGAACACCCGAGTCACCAGCGGCAGGAAGGAGGGAGAGGAAGCGGAAGTGACCAAAGCCCCTTCATGTCCTTCCGGCTGGTTCGGTTCCTAGTTGGAGGAAAACACTTAGGACTAAGGATTCTGGACCGAAGACCGAGGGAAGCTGGTGCAGAAGTCTCCGCCACGTAGACATTTGGAAACCAAGACCGAGGTTTAAAAATCCGTATTAGAAAACGTTTTCAAGAAGTTTGTATAACCACGTACAACGATGGATGTTAACTAGACTTAACTGTGAACACCACTTCGCCGTATATACAAGCACAGAACCACCGTGTTGTACACATGAGCCTAACGCGTCGATTTAAAAAGGCTTTAATAATCTTGTCTCTTGGGGAGCAACGGTGGATGGTGCGCTCCGTTCGGCATCATCTTGATTAGATTTTACTCCGGCCCCTCGGACGACCGCACATCATGTTCTGAAACCACGGTAAGAACACTAGGAAATGGGGGCGCCTGGGTGATTCAGTCAGTCTGACTCTTGGTCTCGGGTCATGACCTCAGTGTGGGGACTTCAAGCCCCACATTGGGCTCCACGCTGGGCGCAAAGCCTACTTTAAAAAAAAAATTTCACTAGTAAGAAAACATACTCAAAATTAACAGTTAATGTCCAAGGAAGATTACGGCCTTTAGTATCATCAGGGAGACCTATCAACGCTGGTGGGTGTGTGTGTGTGTGTGTGTGTGTGAAGTCTATTTGGAGAGAGCGAGAGAGCACGACCGGGGGCGGGGCAGAGCGAGCGGGGAGACAGAGAGAATCCCACGGTGGAACCCGCAGCCTGCTGTGGGGCTCAAACTCACAAATGGGGAGATCATGATCCAACCTTAACCCACGGAGCCACCCAGGCACCCGTCCACGTGCTCTTCTTATGCTCCACTGACACGGGTGGGGGAAGTTAGCGAGGAAACTCTAGATTTGAGGCACGGTGCATGGCAGCAAACGTCGTAAAATGATGAGAAAGCGAGACGCCGCCGTTGTACAACGTGCCTCACTGCTCCACGTAACAGGAAAAGCCGCCCCGCGGGTCTCTCACTCGTCAGCCAGAGCTCGAGAGCCAAGCGCCGAGGCTCCGTGGCCGCCGCAGCAGCCGCCTCCCTCCGTGAGAGGCCCAACAGGAAAACCGAACGCCTACCTGAACCGGCGCGGCCCAGACACGGGAAGGCGCGCACGGCACACAGCGGGCCCGTCATGCACCCACACAAGCACAGTGCTCTTTGAAATTTAAAGAAAAAATTTATTGAAGATCTGAAAAACAATTCCTAAAAGACTGACTTTTCCAGAAAACCGTAGCTACACAATGCATTGCGTCTATCATGTTAACACGTGCATCAGACACAAATACAAAACCATGGGACAAGCCACCGTTCTTCCACAACCGGAGCAAAGGGACGATGCCTAAGGGACAGCACGGACGGCCTGCGGGCTGGGCTCTTTACTTGAAGCACCATAAAAAAAGGAGCACAAACGGACGAGCGTGTTCAGGTATATCCACGGAATCGAACCTTTGGCACTAGGAATCAGAGCAGTGTGTCATACAGCATTAACACATATCATAAAAGTGCGTAGTGTCAAAGGGATAGGACCACCAGCATTCAGAAGCAGCTTTGTCGACTAGGCAATAAAACACTCTACAGTATGTCTCTCGTTGTCCATCACTGAATACACTGGTAGCGACTTTGAAATGAAGGAAAAAAGAAAAGAAAAAAGGAGCTATAACCCCTTTTATTTTCTCTGCTTAAGTTCAAACAGAAAACAAACATCAATTCTGTTATACACTAACATTTGCAAAGTACGTCATTTGTACAAGAGGAGGACTAAACAAAAATGTGTTTACAGAAATCCAAACAGCGTGTCAGCGCCGCGCCTCACACGGCCTTCCGATGGTACTCAGGGGGAGCGACTTCGTAATCGCTGGCACTAAACAAGGTTGCAGAATTCTTTGCCAGGTATCTAAAAATAAAACATTATTCATTATGAAGACGAAAGAATCGCAGACCTCAATCCAAATCAAGGCACAGAAGCTGCACAAAACAATTTCTCTTAAAACATACTAAAAGGCAACCTCAGAGTAAAACCACAGAATTACAACTCAGGTAGTCAGGGTTATGGACCGAATGGCACACAAAGGTCCAGAGCTGCTACCCAGTCTCGTCTTCAGAAGACCAACTTGAGAGCCTGGACCATCTTTGCGAGACAAATGTTGCATCATTAAAAAAGAAAAAAAAGTTTATTTATTTATTGAGCGAGAGCAAGCAAGCACAGGGGAGGGGCAGAGAGAGAGAGACAGACAGAGAGACAGAGAGACAGAGACAGAGACAGAGACAGAGACAGAGACAGAGAGAGAGAGAGAGAGAGAGAGAGAGAGAGAGAGAGAGAACCCCAAGCAGGCTCCGTGGTGTCAGCACAAAGACTGATGTGGGGCTCAAACTCATGAATCGGGGGATCATGACCTGAGCCGAAAGACATTTAACCAACTGAGCCCCCCAGGCGCCCCACAAATGTGTCCTAGAAGAGCATCTAGGGGTTTTTCTTAGCTCTCTGAAACTCCTTATATTAAATACAGACTCACAAAGTGACACTTTTGAGTTTAAACTTTAAACAAACACCATAAAAATCAAAGAGACCTGAACTAAAGTGTCAAGTCCTAGTACTTTCACTTCACAAAGAAACCAAGGCCAAGACAGGACTCTACTTCTCACCGGCAGGACAGACTACAAGATTCGCAGGCAGCGCTGTGGTTTCAGAATTATAGAACACATGGTATGATTTTAAGAAAACTCAAATACGGAAATACATGGCCTTTCCTCCCAAAACTATGCCCAAGAAATCATCCCGTTTGGCATGGTCCACGCTTCCGCAGATCTTTCCAGAGACTAAGGAGCTTTCTCTGTAACTGAGGAGAATCGTCCCCCCACACCTCTACAGCAGCTCGATCTCAAGTCCGCACAACCCGGGAGCTTCCCTACCAGCGCACTCAGACCTGCTCGCCTTCAACAGCAGCCGGGCCGCCTGGAACTCTTCACCACTTACACACACAGGTCTCAGGGGCGCCTGGGGCTCAGCTGGCCAAGCACCTGGCTCTTGACTCAGCTCAGGTCATGATCTCAGGGTTCCTGGGTTCCACCCCCTCATCAGGCCCTGCGCTGACCCTGCAGGGCCTGCCTGGATCCTCTCTCCCTCCCTTGCTCACGTGCTCGCTCTCAAAATAAGTAGACACTTAAAAAATTTTGTTATAGATGTTTATTTTAAATCCCCATGTATTTGGGAATCTCCCTGCACTTAAACATTTCTACTTGAACTTCCGGCAGACACTGTGGAAACCCCGTCTAAGAGGTGCAGAGTCCAGGACTCCCCCGCTTCTTCAGCGTATGTAACCACGGCCACGGAGACACGGCTATTTTGACTGCCGGAACACTGATCGGATTTGGGGAGCCCACTGGACTGCCCTTTCTGTGCAATCCCAATGTCCTACTTTTCACTGGCTTGCTCACCTTTATTAAAAATTCTTTGTACTACTTTATCACAGAATTTTCACTGTTTACGTAGTCAAAGGATTTCCCATATTGAGTTTAGTATTTGTTTTGCCAAAAGTTTATTTCTTTTGAGACAGAGAGCAACAGAAGGCATGGGTGCACAAGCTGGGAAGAGAGGGAGAGAGAGAGAATCCCAAGCAGATTCCAGTCAGTGAGAGCCCAATGACGCAGGGCTCGAACTCATGACCCTGAGGTCATGACCTGAGCTGAGATTAAGCTTCAGACACTTAACCAACTGAGCCCTGCCCCGATTTTACTACTTAGACTTTTCTCACTACAAAATAACAAAAGTATTACCACTTTTCTTTCATTAGCTGAACAGTTTCAATTTTAGTTTTAACTTTTGATTCACTTAGAATTCTGGTATGTGACAGTCAGTGTGGATCTGATGGGTTTCCTTCCAGAAGACTAGCCAGCAGGTCCTGTCTGTCCCCAGTGGCTCCCAGGTGCCACTCTGCCACCCGTGGTGTTCGCTGTCGGCACTTGTGTTCCATTAACGTCTCTACTCACTCCTGTACTGCTCTCCCCTGCTCACGCTGGCCCTCCCACGCCTACCATCCACAGTGTCCAGGTGCCAGAACAGTTTCCAGCACGCTGCACTGAGCCATGTTGCCCATGTCAGGCCTGTGGGTACACTTACTTCAGGAAATCATGAAGATAATTCAGCAACAACGCGAGACTCTTCTCATCCAGAGGGGTGTAGGCCAACATGGCTCCAATCCGTACTGCAGAGACAAGACAACGTGGCCAAAGTTACACCCGAGGTAGCACCATGGATGGGCGCTGGTTTTACTATGGGACCAAAGGCAATCATCACGGATTCCTTTAAAATACATGATCCCAGAGACTCTAACTTTTAAACAGATTTTGATGTTTCATATTTCCTATTAAAAGCCCAAACTGAAACGGAGTTACTTCAGAACGTTATTTTCTGTAACCCCTTCATATCAATCAGGAAAGGCAACACTACTAAAACCCGGAAGGACGGGGCTCTGTCACGAAGGCACGTTACCGAACAGCCGCAGCAGGTGCGGCGCCCCGTACACCTGGGACATGGGCGCGTCCGGGTGGTCCGCCAGGATCTCCGCGTACTGCGGCCTCTCGAACTTGTAGAGCAGCTGCGTGCCCAGCATCACGTTGAAGTACTCCTTGATCCCGGCCACCACCTCGTTCACGGCGTACTCCCTACAGACGAGAGCGTGCGCGTGTGAGCGGGGCACGGACAGCCGAGACACGGGGGTTCCCTCGACCCACGGAAGAGCAGGGGGCCGGGGCGCAAGGTTTAACTAATGACGATGTTTACCCAACAGATTATTTAAAACAAGAGACTTAAACAAAAACACAAGAAAAATTAATGCCAAAAATAAACCAGTGGTCAGTAAACTACAGCCTTCAGGCTAAGAATGGCTTTTACACTTCAAACGGTTGTATTTTAAATGGTTGTATTACTCACTCCATGCAGAGTAACTTCAAATCAATTTTACTAAAATATTTACTACCTGGCCCTTTAAGAAACAGTTTGCCAACCAATTAAATTCTATTTTGCTAGTTTCTGATGGCATTTAGAGGAAGAGGACATTTCAAAAGATTAAGATTTGGAAATAATTCTTAAAAAAATAATGCCTTTATATATACTTATAAGATTTGTATATTCTTACTTATTATCTGTGTTTCCTCGAGATTTCTTGTAATTTGCATAATCCTCTAGAATGGAATCCACGTTCTTCTTGGCAGGAAGATAAAAGAGCTATGAAAAAAAGTAACACCTGAGTACTAGTATTCCCTTTTATGAAGGAAAATTACAATGGAAAACCTTAAGGCAATAAAAGACCACCTGACAGTATTACAAAGTAGGAAATGGCGCCCTCCAGCATTTAAAACATGGGTCATGTAGCTAAGGAAGTAAAAGTTTATTTTAATAATTTCAAGGAAGTACCCACTGTGACCAGCAGCTGCTGCACTGGACGGCACAGCCCCAGAGCCCGACATCTGGTAGGTAGACAGACAGACAGACAGACAGACACACACACACACACACACACACACACACACACACTAACTCACTCACTCACTCCATAGAAATGCACCACGCAGAAATGTACCTCCAGGACACTGTCATTGTTTACTGTATGCACACCACATGCCACATGGTCTGACATGAAATCTCATGTCCTGCTCATGTTGGTAGCGATGCAGGGACCCACTGAGACACAGAAAGGCTGAGTAACTTGTCCAAACTCTAAGCGGTGAGGCCAAGGTCTGAACACAGCAGTTCAGCTCCAGAACCAAATGGGTCCACACTTGTATACGATGGAGGTCTCTTGAGTCTCCTTACCCCGCTCCCGGCCATACTGTTTGTTAAGAACTTGCTCTCTGTCCTATCAAGTTCTCCACTTTGGATCTGAGGACCACACGCTGGCAGGTCACACACGCACCTCACGAAGCCGTCATGTCCTTCACACTAGTAATGAGACGTCTCAGCTAGAAGACGCAGGTCCTCCCGGAGGCCAAGAGCACGCTGCAGAGTGCTGGGTGCTTCCTATGCTCCAGGAGCAGCACCACCGTGGGAGCTGCCCCGTGTTCAGTGACAAAACAGGAAACACACACCACTTCGATACGACGCGTTTTTGGGGGGTCCTATCCTCCCGAGCTCCAGAACTGAGTTATCGTCACCTTTTCTCACTATATACTCATGGACTGTTTTCCTTTTCAAGTCATGCCTTCTGAGGATCAAACTGTTCAGTCTCTGAATTAAAATAATATTCACCAATCACAGCCCTTCACTAGCCATGTGTGTACGCGCTCCCTAAAAACCCGCTCCCAGGTCAGCACGGGCGTATCCGACAGACGGGCCTGTGCGGCGGCCCAGGTACCTGCTTCTGCCGGGTGATCAAGTCCCAGTCGTCAACAAGCCACGGTTTCAGCTCTTCGGGAATCTTTACTTTCACTTCGACTCTGTTCATAAATGTTTCCTCCTAAACAGAAAAAGGGAGACCCTAAAAATCTGGCTTTTCTTACTCAGTAACAGTCAGGGCTTCTCTCAATCTTTGGAGGCAGCACGTACTTATGCACAGACGTATACAGATATTTTTAATTTCAGAGACAGAGAGCGAGCACGTGTGCCCAGAAGAAAGGGGCAGAGGGAGAAAGAGGCTCTGCACTGTCACCTCGGAGTCTAACACAGAGCTTGACCCCACGACCCTGGGCCGCGATCACGACCTGAGCCGAACTCAAGATGTGGACGCGCACCAGCTGAGCCCCCCGATGCCCCTGCGGTAAAGTACTCCAGCGGACCGCCAGAGCCGGCACTTCAAACACCGTGAATGAAAACTCTCTACAGCTAAGCTGCTGGGAGAAAAAAAGCTTCTCTTAATAGGTAACTGGTCTACTCAGTACCTTTTCATGTGAAGGCAAAAATCCTTCAGTGCACTTTTCTCTAAATGAACACTCTGATGCACTTTACCCTGGTATTTCCGTGCTTCCTGTTGATAGCCAAGGACTATCCCAATAGGATTACCTTTAAGTTACTTCTTTATACATAAAATTAAACGTCCTGACTTCTAACGAAGTCTCCGAGAACCTGCCTAAAGATGCCTCTTCTCACAGCACCCCACTCTTTCTGAGGACCCCACTGCTTCCTAACCTCAGCTTCAGAAGTATAAACTATCAGTTAAAATAAAAACTCTATTTGCAAATTCCTAAATGTGGACATCAGAAATAAGACATTTTAGCACTAACCTAAGAATTCTAAATGTCTATGCGCACACACACACACACACACATATGGAGACTGGATAACGCGTTTGTGGCATTTCCTGGTGGGTTTATTCAATCACCTGGGGACATACTAAACCTTCTCACGTGACCTCGTAAGTCTACAGAGTCGAATACCAGTGAGACACATGGTCCCCTGCATGACCCCAGAGCTTACGAACAAGGAGGACGGTGAGCCGGGAAGGGCACACACGCAGAAACACACGCAAAATAAAAGAAAGGTGTATTAAAAAAATCCTTACTCCCAAAAAGAGGAATTGTTTTCATGTCAGTGGTTAACCACGTTAACACGTTTTCAAGATTCAAGCTCTGACTATATTATTGCACAGACCAGAAACATTAACGTACTATTCGTAACGTTCAAGAAAAACTCACATTCTCAACGGTCGGGTCCACTCGGGCCCTTTTCTTGCGCGGAGGCTGAGGCGTCTCGCTGGTACTGCCGCCGTCCCCGCTTCCAGGAGCTAGACACACACATTTAGCGTTAAGCAACACTTTAGCAACATTATCATCTGACATTTATTTAAAACTTTGTAACTCTTAAAATTTAACAGTAATTTCAAAATGGAAATGTTACAAAGGTAAGATAATTAATTTAACAAAGTTAATATTCTTACTTTTCTGTTTATTCTTTTTGGTTTTCCTAAAAGGAGAAGGGGAAAAAAGAGGAAGAAAAATCAGTGGTTATTGCTAGTACACCTGCCCCCGCGTACATTCCCTTTTACCAGGGTTAAGTTCATAAAGAAATATTGCCTTGAATGGAAAGATTGGGGCATAAATATGGTTTCCTGCTCAGACATCTTCATCGATAGTTGGCTAAATTCACACCTCCCTCCATGTAATAGAAAAAAAACCCAAAATCACATTGGGAGACTTCTAAGATTATAGATGATATTAATTTACAAGTTCACAGCATGCAAATTATAAATATATTAAAGTTCATATCACATTATTCTACAAAATCCATGCCCCAGGTTTATATTCAACTTCAAAAGTAATTCATAAGCCTACTACTACATCAATTTTCTCTACCAACTTCAGCATGATAAGAGATTAGTATTAAATAAAGCATTCACTGATGAAAATCCATATTTTTTCCATACAAGAAAGTTGTTGACTTTTAAGAGACTCCCTTCTATTTTTTATTTTAAATATTTTGTTGAGTTTTGAGAGAGCGAGCGAGCGAGCGTGAGCAGGGGAGGGTCAGAGGGAGGAGGAGACACAGAATCCACCAACAGGCTCCAGGCTGAGCTAGCTGTCAGCACAGAGCCGGACTTGGGGCTCGAACCCACAGACTGTGCGATCACACCTGAGCCGAAGTCAGACGCTTATCTGACTGAGCCACCCAGGCGCCCTAGCCCCCTTTCTATTCAAGTCCTAACGAACACTGCTATGCAGCACCTTTCCAAAGAACGTCGTTTGTTATGACTTATTCACAAAAGTTAGGGGCCACCCAAATGTAACTCACCCAACTCCCTAACTAACCAAGATCTCCTCCAAAAGAGCAAACCGTCAAAATGCATAATTACCTTAGTTGGTCACATCAAATTCTTAGATAATAAAGTCAGACCAGTGACTCTAAAGCAGTAATTTTGTACCTCTCTAAAAGAAACTATTTAGAGCAGTTTGTTTTGAATCCTTTGACAAGAACATAACCACTCCTTAAATTACTTGTTTTTAATGAAAATAACCAAGTCACAAGAAACAAAATAATCCTTCTAATCAAAGTTCTCCATCTGTCGTGTGTGCAGGACTTCCACAAGTAGGTTTTAATATCAAGATGCTCTAAGCTCTCAGAGGCAGCAAGGGACGGTTTCCCGGGAGGGGGTGTGAAATGTTAGCATCTCACATATTCTTACCATGAGTTTCAAGACTATTGAAAAGGCAAATCTGCCCCCAAAACATTAAGACTTTGTCCTACTGAGAATATTAGATTTGTAAGAAAAATACAAAACACACACATACGCACACCGTAAAAAGGGCTGTGAGTGTACTCAATGCGGCTGAATTAAGCACCTGCCAATGAGCTAAGGGGTAAATTTATGTATGTTTCACCAGAAAACAAGGAGGGGCGGGTGGTAAGAAAACCTGCCGGGAAAGTGAGGAGTATGTAACAATTATGTATCTCCAACAACTGAACACTGGAGAAAGAAGGTCTCGCTGGCACTTTCCAAGTTGAAACGCTCCAGTTTCCGTTTCCAGGGCGCGCTAACACAGGGCGACGGGCGCACACACGGAGCGTGCAGCTCGTTTCTACACCGACACGCAGAATCACAAGAGAAGCAGCGCTGCTTACACTTCGACGCTCTTCTGCTGCAGGCCGGCGGCCTTCTTCCCCGGGGCGGCGCCTCTCATCTTCCCCTCCGCATACTGTTCCCTTCAAAGACAGATTCAATCAAGTCGTCATCAAGTGAGTACTTACATGGAAAAACAAATTGTGCCGGCTTGATTCCATTTTGAGATTTATATTCAAACTGAGGTCCCCTGCTCCCCTCCCAACTAGAAGTCCCACAGCCCAGGAGCCAAGATTACAAAGTGTTTCCAACTACAGAAATTTCCAGCAACATCCTGCTGGTTCCTACCTAACTCTACCAACAGATTCGAAATGGCCGGTCTGCTACGACTTCCTTTCTCTAGGAAAGGCTCCTCTGATTGAAGTCAAAGCCACAACACGGCAGCTGACAGGTACCAGGAATCATTTTTAGGCAGGCAGTCAACAGGATTTCTACTGTTCATTCCACTTCCCACAACTAATTTATAGACCCGTCTCCTCATAGTCATGTTGCCAAAACAAACTCACTGATTGGCCTTTTGAAGTTCTCGCTGTTTCTGCAGATTGGTGTCCACGTATTTGAGTACTCTGCTTTCTGGAACCCATTCATCCCAACTGAAAAAGACAAAAGTTAAATGATCATTCAAAGGTATTTTTACTACTATTCAGACCCCGCCTCCAATTACTTTTAGAGATCCAAGAGATAAGACTTTGGATTTCTCTGAAGTAATTTAATTAACTGGGACTACAAATCCATTCTCAACTAAAGCGAAAATCCAGTGAAAATCTGTTCTGTAAGAGAAGGAAACTTTATATCCTCAAAAGCAGCAGCTAAATCTTAACTGCCAGATTCCAAAAACAGGTTATCCAAATCCTTTCTTAAAATGCTTTAGAGTATGGCACTGAACATTAACAGTTCCTAAGCAAGGGTGTCTGTGTGGCTCAGTTGGCTAAGCACCTGACTTCTGCTCAGGTCATGATCTCACAGTTCGTGAGCTCGAGCCCTGCTTCAGGTGAGCACCAGCCCCACTCTGGGTGAGCCCTGTGCCCTCTTTAGAAGGAAAAGAGTCCTTGGGGCTCCTGGGGGGCTTAGTCGGTTATGCGTCTGACTTCAGCTCAGGTCATAATCTCACAGTTCGTGGGTTCGAGCCCCGTGCCTGAGTCTGTACTGACAGCTAGCTCAGAGCCTGGAGCCTGCTTCCGATTCTGTGTCTCCCTCTCTATCTGACCCTCCCCTGCTCATGCTGTGTGTGTGTGTGTCTCACTCTCAAAAATATATAAAAACATTAAAAAGAAATAAGAAAAAGAGTCTTTAAGTAATTATCCTTACAGAAGAGACTTAAGAATTTTAACTTCCAAAAAAATGAAGCATAAAGGTCCATAAAAAGCTGACATCTTAAAGAACAAAAATTACTCGGCTAATTAGCTGTATGTAATAGCAAAGTTACAGAACTAACTGTGCCTCACTTTCACCACCTATAAAATGGGAGGTACCAGTACCTACCCTTACAGCCCTGTCACAAAAAATAATACTTGTAAAACAGTTCAGAGTCTGACCCACAAAAAACATTCAAGGTATTGTCAGAAATCTATTAGGTCGATCACACTCAAACACCACCCGCACCGACTCCGCGAATACTGTACATCGAACGATTACAATGGCTTATCAGACTTCATCGTCCTCAGGCTTCACTCACTCATGAGCGCACGGACTTCCAACACAGAACCAGAGACGGCTTCCTGAACATCCAGAGGAAGAACCGACCACTCTTTAAAACATCTAGTTACTTAAGCGCTCTGGCACTTGGAAAAGCTCCTTCCTTCAAGATGTCTGAGTGCCCAGGGCCTGGGTGGCTTAGTCAGTTGAGTGTCTGACTTCAGCTCAGGTCACGATCTCGAGGAGCTGCCATCCGGGAGAAGCCTGCTTCTGATCCTCTTCCCCGCCCCCCACCCCCACCCCTGGACTAGTGCTTTCTCGCTCTCAAAATTAAACATTAAAAAAAATTTTTAACCACAAAAAAAGGTTTCTGATATTTTCTCCAAAGGGGAAAACAAGGTATTTCTTAGGGAATGCTTAACCATTCATGCAAAGTGCTTCTTTTCTCCTGCTGAGGGAGCTCCTTTAGTGACACGATTAGTATCCAAAGCAAATGACTTCCCACTTCTGACCTCTTACGTGAGATAACCAAAAAGGAGAATGAATAATTAAAAAGCAATCCTCAACACGATTTCCTAGAGAGAACTTGAAAACATGCATTTACCTAGAGGTCAGGAGGGGGTGGTGTACTGAGGGGGCTCCTTCAGGAACAGGAAAAAGGCCTACAATATCCTCACGGGTCTTCAAAGAGTGTTCAGAGCGCCTGGGCCTCCCAGCACTTCTGATACAGACAGCACAGCACAAAGTGATCTCAGTAACCGGGTCCAGAGTTTCGCTGAAGCTTTATTAAGATTTATTCACCAATGGAATATTTAAATGTCTGTGTCAACAAGTTCCAGTAAGGCTTTTGATAATTTAGAAATAGGTTATCTATTGTGCTTTTGAAAAAAATGTATACTTACTAAAGTTTTAAAAATTCCAATTTGCAGATTGGGCTTTTGTTCTATGATTTTCTAAAGGAAATCTTACAAACCATTTCCCAAATGAGAATCTTATTTTTATTTACACATTTACTTCCGTCTATTCCAATTTTCTCTGAATTAGGGAGAGCTGACCAATTTTTATTTACCATGAAATTCCATTGTAGTTCTCTGCAATCCCTTCCTCCTCTGATGAAAATGCATCTAAATAAGCACTTTGATCTAAAAATCAAATCAAGGGGCCCCCCTGGCTGGCTTAGTAAGTAAAGCATGCAACTCCTGATCCCGGGTTCAAGAGTTCGAGTCCCATGCTGGGCACAGAATTTACTTAATTTTTTTTTAATGAAAAAAACAAATACCAAATCAATTCTGGTTTCCTTTATGTGTCAGAAGCTAAAACCCTTGCTGAACCACAGGAAAATTAAATGACCTCTTTTGTTCTGAGGAACTTCACTACTAGGCTACTAGGCTAGTAACTGAAGGCCAAACACACACTCAGACTTTTACAGGTCACAAGCATACAGAAAGTTCAGAATTTTCTAAAGGCAGCCTGTCACTAACTCCCACAATCACAATGACCCAGGACACTGCTCACACAGCACTAACTTAAAAAAAAAAAAAAAAACCCACATAACACACTTGCTGGGCTGCTGAATAACTGCTCCCCATTTCAAGGCTTCTCTACTCATTAAAAAAATCCCATTTTCCAAAATTATGTTGATTTATCTACATTCTAAATCAACTACAAAAAACACATCTTTGCTCATTAATATCCTCAATTTTACATCTACAACGATATGAAAGATCTCCAACATGGAGTGCCATTTTTAAATTCTTTTTCCAGGGAATTTATAAAATTAACTTTAACAAAATCTATGTCGTCATTTATTTGTGTTACTGAACTCTAACAAAGGAAAAAACATTATTTTGAAACAGTAAAATTAGGAAATAGAAGCATTTGGCACTTTCAATTTCTCATAAGCTGCAACTGCCACTCAAAATCCAGTCTTTAAGCTATACACATCTACATATAATTTTATACAATATTATACATAAAAAGGTTAAAGCACAAATCCAAAAAAAGTATTTAAATGGGAAGGAGAGCAAACCTATGCCATGAATTTACTATTTGTTTTTCTTTGATTTCCTGGACGAGCTGTAACTTTCCTGAACGTAATATGCATAAAGACAACACTATATTACCGGCAGAGAACGGACACTCTCATCACAGGGCAATACGGTCAGCTGTACGAATACTGACACAGCATCAGGATGTAAAGGAAGTCTAATACAGCACTGAACTAGGGCTTAAACATTTTCTCAACAGGAAAACTACAATACATACTAGGAGCCATATGATAAACTCTCCTGGATATTAGAAATAATTTAGCATTAATACTGAAATCGTATTTAAAAAGTAAAAAATTTACTTCTAGAAGACAAAAGGATAGTTTTTAGGGAGCCTGCGTGGCTCAGTCGGTTAGCTGTCCAACCCTTGATTCCAGCTCAGGTCACGATCTCTCAGTTTCGGGAGTTCAAGCCCCACGTCAGGCTCTGGTCAGACTCCGTGCTGATGGATGGAGGCTGCTTGGGATGCTCTCTCCCCTCCCCCACTCATGCTGTCCCCCTCAAACAAACAAAAAACCCAAAAGGATAGTTTTCTCCATTATCTTCCCAATTTCTCAGTGTTTAAAATCTTACCTATCATTATTAACTGGAAAAAAATTTACAAGTTGTCAAGAATGTACTCTGACACATTTTAGATCTCTACCATTCTGCAACTACACTAATGGGAGAAAAGCATCTGGTGTTTCTTCTCAGCTAAAAGCATTTTCTGAAAAAAATCTCTAACAAGCCCGGGCCGGTAAAGGGCTGTGTGAGACGAGACCAAAGTCACAGGGCCAGTGACCGTCACAGACACCGCCCCCTCCCGCCGCACCCGAGCGGCCCTCCAACCCGCCCCCGACGGCCCGCGCACGCCCAGAACTGGGCACCAGAGCACAAGGCAGGGAACACAGAGCTGTAAAAGTTGCTGGAAAACGATCCCCCAAAACTACTTTCTGGCAATCTCTGAAGGACGAGACACCTTAATAGAAGTAATTTAAAACCTCTCATAGTAGAAATCACAGGAGATTTCATTTCAAGCACCAGAAATGAGTAAACAGGAGTAAATTATTAGATGTGACACATCTGTGGGTCCCAAGAAGGCAGATCCAATGCTGAAAAAGAGCTCCACTGGCTTGATATTCTAGAATGTGTTCAATCTGTGACCACTGTCTACTCCCAGTAATGGATCAACCACTTCCCTTACTTAAAAAAAAAAAAAAAAAAAAAAAAAAAAAGCCTAACTCTTCAAGGTGAAAAATTAGGTTTAATTAGGCGATTAAATCTCTGTGTCTGTGTTAAGCCGTATTGTAAAAAATGAAGCACATGGGGGTGCCTGGGTGGCTCAGTCGGTTAGGCCTCCGACTTTGGCTCAGGTCAGGTCTCACGTTTGTGGGTTCGAGCCCCACGTCGGGCTCTGTGCTGACAGCTCAGAGCCTGGAGCCTGCTTCGCATTCTGTGTCTCCTTCTCTCTCTGCCCCTCCCCCTCTCATGCTCTGTCTCTATCAAAAATAAATAAAACCATTAAAGAAAAAATTTAAAAAAAAAAAAAAAAAGAAGCACATGAAATCACTCTCTGCCAACATCTACGTCCCCAAAATTCAGAACACAAGATGGTCATTACTTCCTAATAAGGCAACTTTCCTTTTTCCTTTTCCAGGCAGCAAAATCCAACTAGCTCTGAGTACAACTGTTTGTAGTAACATACACAGTAGCTGTGTGCGCAAAGGCAAAAAACTCAAGCTGTCCTAAAATGTACCAAAAGCAGAAAAAAAGCCGTGGACTGACCAACGATTATCAGACGTTATGCTAGAACATGAGAAATAATCCAAAGTCTTTAAAATGAAATGGTTGCGGACCTTAACTTCTATTATTTTCATCCCACCACAGATGCGGCATCCTTGCCTCAATCTGTGTGAAAACCATCCGAGAATTAAGAAGCCCGGGTGGCCCAGGTCATGGTCTCACATGACCCCACAGTCCGACAGCGCAGAGCCTGCTTGGGATTCCACCCCCGCCTTCTCTGACCCTCTCCCACTGGCGCTTCACATCTCTCTCTCAACATAAAGAAAGCAACTTAAAAAAATGGGTAAAATTTTTTAAATAAAATTAAAAAAAAAACTGGTTTGTGACACAGAGGACACAAGCCACCTTGTTAGAAATAAAATTGTTTTTAGAGATCTAATACCAATACTCACTTTTTATTCCAACCACTGTAATGTATAAAGTATTTCACTTGTTTGTCCTTTATGGCAACCTTCACACACTGAAATAAAAAAGAGAAAATTCACTCAGAAATCATTTTTGAGAAAGGCGACAACTAGCTGGGTGGTGTCCAAGCATTCGACTTTCAGAGGCCCTCCCCCCGCACAAGGCGGCCCACAGGCTGCTTGCACACAGCACCCTCTGCAACGGCCTGGGGCTCACGGTCCGGGGGAGTCAGCCCACAAAGCTGAGGGCCCTCATAAAAGGTCCCCTGTCCCTTAAATCAAGGGTCTCCAAAAACAGCTAATGAAAGCCATGTTTGCACTGTTTCAAAGTTTAGCCAGCCAGAAGCTAATATTTATTTCAAAAAAACAAATTCAGCTAAAGAAAATCACTTATACCATATTATTAGAAAGTGCCATTAACTTATGACAGGCAATAAACCGTTTTGCTGCAAAACATCAATAACTAGCAGAGTGACAGATGGAAAACATTTTATACTCTTCTTAAAAGCAGCCACACAAATGAGAACAAATCACTAAAGGCGCTAATAACTCGGACAAGTCCGAGTGGCCGCCCCGGTCGTGGGGTGAAGTCCTTGTCTGAGGCAAGCCCAGAGGACCATGAACTACTAACCGGGGGGTCTGCGGCCAGAGGAGAGAGGCGGGGCGGGCCACAAGCTGACACAACAAAACTAAGACCCTGGGATACAGATGAGCAGAAGGACTCACACCCGCCTTAAAACCGCAGTAAGAGGACGCATGACACTCCCGAACGGGTTCTCTGCGAACCCAGATTCGGCCATCTGAGAACTTTAAAGTCACACATCTATAGATTTAAAACTTCTGAAAAGCAGTGAAAATGCTTATTATTTGGGGACACGCTTCAAAATTAAGACCGGCTTCGAAGACACATATAAACTACCCACCAAGAATGTGGCAGAAATTGCACGTAACTCACCGCTATATTGCTAGCATATCGTTTTTAAAACCACTATGAAAACCAGTCACACCATAAATATCTGTGCTAAAAATTACAACAAAATACTAAAAACACTTTTCACTTGGGAATTCATTATTTCATTTACCTCTGGCTAAACATTAAACCAGTTTTCACAACCAGGACAGGAACGGACAGAGAGGAAAGGAAGCTCCCTAGAACTCAAACTCTGACAGGGAAACCAACAAATAAAATTAAACCAAATGTGCGCACATTTCACCGTTAGGTTTTGGCCTTAGTGTATCAGTTGGCTCAGTGCTTACTCAGCAAACTGTATTTACACACAGAAGGATCACGAGTCATGAACGACACCACACAACGTGCTCCCACAGGAGGCCAGTCTTTTCTCTCCCTGCAAATGCTCCTTCCAACTCCTGGGTCTTCAGCAGGTGAGCAGGACCACCAGCAAGGCGGCAGTGCTTTCTCGGACCCACGCAGCAAGCGGCTAGACACCCCGAAAGAGAACAGGAGGGGCTCTGTGGACCACAAACGTAGGAAAAAGGCAACTAACCCTCTTACTACGCAAAAACCATCCAACCAACCAGCAACTTCAGCTAACTTGTCAAAGGGAAACAGGTTCCGTACCTTTGCTTCATAAAGAAGAGGCCCATGAAAGCACAGCACACGCTCACCTGTAAAAGTAAAAAAAAAAAAAAATTAATGGAAGCAAATAGTTACACACAATTGACTAGATTTCATACTTCTATCTTCATGCGCAATAGGAGGAATGATGAGCTGCTGGGGAAACAATAGGCGCAGAAGTGCACGAACAGGACAAGGTGACACCATCAGACTCCCTACCATTTGCGTATAAACCGTTCACTATCACCAGAGCACACAATAAACACAGAAAAGCAGAAATCCAAGTTACACAGATCATGGTGTGCCTGCTTTCTATGTTGCCTTATGAAGTCTGGATTTTATCCGAGAAGAACAACTCCCAAATCGGACCAAAAGCTTCTTTCGAGTTTTTAAAACTACAGACTTTCCGGGTGCCTGGGTGGCTCAGTTAAGTGTTGATTGACTCTTTGATTCTGGTGCAAGTCATGATCTCACGTTTTGTGGGATTGAGCCCCGCAGTGGGCTGACAACTCGGAACCTGCTTGGGATTCTCCTTCTTCCTCTCTCCCTTGCTCTCTCTCAAAAATAAATAAATTTTAAAAAGTAGTAAAACTACAGATTCTCAAGCTTCACCAGAGACCTGTTACTAGAACCTCCCCAAGTAGGTGGAGTGACTTGGCTTTGCTCAAGTTCTCCCCATAGTTCATTCTTATGCAGTGGTTCCCCTCTGAAGAACATGCCAGAAGATGGGCCTGTGCGGAGCTTCCAGGGAGACTGGAAATAGGGAAACAAATCTAAGACTTCTCCCAGCAGTCCGTGGTGAGAAATAGGTCTGAACCAAAAGCAGTGGGAAATTAAGGACAATTAATCAAAAGCAGAAAATGTAAACGGACTCCCAAGCTCACAGGAGCACTAACCAAAACAGGAACTGCAGAGAGGAGGTTAGACCAGTTTTGGAGTGAGTTGCGGGGGCTGGGGCGCATCCAGAGCCAAGCCTTCATTGACTACTGAGACCCCAGGGATGCAAGTAATGTAGCGCTAAATAACAGCAGCACCAAAGATCAGACCTGCGTCTCCTAACCTCACTCTTCAGGAATATTCTAAAGACACCTCGGAAAGGGCCTTAGTCCTCCCTCTTCCTGGCTGCCGCCAAAGACCACTGTCCTGGCACCAAGGCCCTCCCGACCTGCGCTGCAGCGACCTGGCCCTACCGTTGCACTGACGTGCACTCAACTCAGGATAACAAACGTCTCACAAAAGTGCAGGAAAAGCCTGGAAACCAGGGAAAAAGCAAACCATGGTATCAGGCTTTTGAGGCCTTTTTCCACTCTTAATCCTTCTAGTATCCCAGGACAAAAGCAATTCTGCCCAATGCTCTCAAATTCAAGGTTGATGAGATTCCAAGGCCTCATTCTCCTGCTGGTTTGTGCTCACCGAGAACAGGAACAAGCTACCGCCAACTGTGAATTCCTGGGAAGGCCTAAAACACCCAACAGTTTTCTTTACCCTTTGCTAGAATAGAATTTGAAGGAAGAGGATCAAGTCCAGCACAAAATAGTGACTCTGCTTAAAAACTGCCTATCTAACATATGCTGAGCCATTATTAAGTGAGACAAACTTACCAGTTTAAAAGAATCATGAAAAAAGTACTATTTCTGATAAGCCACATTTCCACCATCTCATAAGCTGGATTCTTCCACAGTGTGATTTAATTCAATGCTGTCACCACTAACAGGGTATTTACTTTTTCAAGGCATTCTCTGAACATAGTATATATATAACATTTTTTTCAGTTTACTTGAAAAGAGAGGGAGAGACAGACAAAGCGTGTACAAGTGGAGAAGGAGCAGAGAGAATGCCAAGCCATGTTGAGTTTGGAGCTTGGAGCCTGATGTGGGGCTCAAACCCATGACCTTGAGATTAGGACCTGAGCTGAAATCAAGAGTCAGGCGCTTAACTGAGTCACACAGGCGCCCCTCCTGATAACTAACTTCTTAACAGACGATCCAGCTGCTCTAACACGAGTAGAAAACATCTGGAAAGTGATGGCAAGGACAACACTCTCCTGAGCAGCATTCCAACCTTCCTCCGGGCCGCCTGGTTCCTCCGGGTGTCGGATTCGGCAGCACAGCCCCACACGGGCTCCCTCCCCGCTGCTGAGCTCCCCACCCACTCTCCCCTCCCCCCTAGTTTGGACTCATGCACTTTCTCCAGAGAACCATCCCTGACGGTTCCAAACCGCAGTGACAGTCCGTCCATGCCCTACAGTACGGCCTCCCTCTCGGGGCCACAGACGCTTTGGCAAGCCTATGCGCCACTTCCCGGGATGTTTTCTATAAATACGTGAAACACCTGGTATTACAGAGAAAACCAATGACACTGATAAGGTTATCAGAGCGCTGTGAGTGTCACGGTCTGATATTACTGACATCCTTAACTAATGGAGTAAACTCTTGGTTCATCCAACCACTGCCGGAATTCTGAATGAGCGAACCACCGAGTAGCTCTCCCCGCTGCACTGCCGGAAACGAACACGTACTGCCAGCACTCCTGCGGGGGCTGTTGTCTCGGAGGGGGCCGGATTCATCACGGAAACATCAAACTGCGCTCGGCCAAGAGAAAAACACCAGTCCTTATTTT
>NC_043708.1:139453234-139476868 GCF_006229205.1 Suricata suricatta
CCACTCACCTGCAGCTCTCCCTACTTACCTTCAGCCCCCCCCTTACCTGCCGCCCCGCCACTCACCTGCCGCCCCCTCACTTTGAAGCCACACCACTTACCTGCAGCCCCACGCACCTGCCGTCCCCCACTCACCTGCCCCCGCCCACTTACCTGCAGCCCCACACGCGCCGGTCGCCCCCTCGCCTGCCGGCCCCAACACAGGTGATCACAGCCGGGTCTGTGCACGCGTCCTGCACTGCCTGCACCCTGCCCCACCCCACCCCCCGCCTTCCTTATTCACAGCGAAGTCGTGGTTGTTGCCTTTGCGTTAACTACACAACTCCTACTTGAATACTTGGCCTGTTCCCGGCGCAGCGCTCGCAAGTGCACAGTACGGGGCGCCCCGTACGGGTTGCCTCCCGTCTTGCGCACGGCCGTGTCCCGTCACGCCCTGTGGGCTTTTCTTTCCCGTGGACACACTGGACTGGTGTTCTGTGGCTGCTTTTCTTAAACTTGATGATGTCGCCGAGAGGTGACGCCAGTCACATCTGCGCCCATTTCAGGACGTACCTCGGTATAAATAGACCCTAATTTTTCTGACCTTGGTTCTGTTGCAGGACATTTAGTTGCTTTCAATTTTTCACGGTAGAAAAACTGTAAAAAACAAAACAAAACATGTCTTTCACCCTAAACCATTGTACACATTGGGTTGGTTGGTTGGTTGGTTTGAAGGCCCAGAGACGTAGAATTACTAAGTCGAAGGCTGTGGCATTTTAAACAGCCTTATGGAAGTGTCATCAATTTACATTTCAAGGAGCAATTTCTGAGAGCTTGTTTTCCCACATCCTTGCCAGCTCCGGGGCCCTCAGCCAAGCGACCTGGTCTTAATAGAGTGTCGAGTCAGGCTGGGCAAAGGAGACCGGCCGCCAAGCAGAATTTCCTCCAGAAATCAGGGCGGTGAGTGCTGAGGTGGAAGGGGCTTGACGGAACGCTGGGGGCGGGACCTTGAACCCGGGGGCCGGATCTCCGTCTGGCGTGGTCAGTGGTGTTTACAGAAGCACAGGCCCATCACCTTGTACATTAGGAGTGGCGCACTTTACCTTACCTGCTGTGTGCCCTAATAAAAATATGGTAACGAGTCACTTTCTTTTAGATATTGTGAAGTTCTCAAACATAAAGAACTAGAAAAAATAATGTTACATATCATTCCTGATTTCCTCTTTATGTACTTCCAAATAGAAAGTCATTCTCTTACATGCCACAATACCATTATTTATTTACATCCTAGATAATTTATACCCATTATTTACACCCTAAAATCATATAATTCCCACTAAACATTTCCTCACTTGTTCCTAAAATGTTTTTATATTTGTATACTTTTTGTTTGTTTTTTTCAAAGCGGAACGCATTAAATGACATTTTGCATTTGGTTGGTAAATCTCTTAAATCTTTATTTGTTGGGGTTTTTTTTAATGTTTATTTATTTTTGAGAGAGACAGACCGCAAGCAGGGGAGGGTCATAGAGAGGGAAACAGAATCCGAAATAGTCTCCAGGCTCTGAGCGGTCAGCACAGAGCCTAAAGCAGAGCCTGAACTCACAAACCCTGAGATCATAACCTGAGCTGAAGTCAGATGCTTGACCAGCTGGGCCACCAGGAGCCCCGTATTTATTTGTTTTTTAGATTTTTTTTTGAGAGAGGGTGCAAGTGAGTGAGGGGCAGAGAGAGAGAATGAGAGAAAATCCCACAAGGGGCAGAGAGAGAGAGAGAGAGAGACAAAAGCAGGGCTCAAGCTTACCCAATGCGGGGCTTGAACTCATGAACTGTGAGATCATGACCTGAACCAAAGTCAGATGCTCAACCAACTGAGCCACCCAGGTGCACTTAAACCTTTTTTTAAAATGCATTTGTATTTTACTATTATTATTATTATTATTATTATTATTATTATTATTATTTAGTGAGAGAGAGACCACAAATGGGGGGAGAGGGGCAGAGGGAAAGAGAGAGAGAGAGAGACAGAAAGAGAGAGAGAGAGAGAGAGAGAGAGAGAGAGAGAATCTTAAGCAGGCTCCACACTCAACTCGGAGCTCAAGACAGGACTCCATCCCACGACGCTGGGATCATGACCTGAGCAGAAATCAAGTCTTGAATTTGGCTCTGGTCTTGATTTCGCTGTCTGTGAGATCAAGCCCCAGGTGGGGCTCCGTGCTGACAGCATGGAGCCTGCTTGGGATTCTCCCTCCCTCCCTCTCTGCCCCTCCTCTGCTTGCCCTTTCTCTCTCAAAATAAATAAAACAAACATTTAAAAAAAATATTTTTTTTAATCTAGGCCTGAATTCTTTTTTTAATGTTTGTTTATTTTTGAGAGAGAAAGAGATGCAGAGTGCGAATGGGGGAGAGGCAGGAACAGAATCTGAAGCAGGCTCTCGGCTCTGAGCTGTGAGCACAGAGCCTGAAGTGGGGCTTGAACCCCCAATCTGAGAGCTCAAACCTGAGCTGAAGTCAGAGGCTTGACCTGCTGAGCCACCCAGGTGCCCCGGCCAGAAGTTCTTAAGGCAGGAATCTATGGATATAATTCAAAGGGTCCATGAACTTGCATAAGTAAAAAAAAAAATCACATCTTTACTTCCATCACATTCAAAATGAAATTTAGCATTTGCTTTCATTGTGAGTGAAGGAAACAAACTCCAAGAACAGCCCCGTGGCTTTGCCACAATATAAATTAGACGATTTCATGTCACACTGCAGTGCGTGTATAGATCTCAAAGCCACCCCTTACATCCAGCGTCATTCAGCGTGACTTTAAAAGCACTGTGCTTACCAGACCTGCTGCTAGATCGTTAGATCAGAAATGAGCATGCACGTTACTATTTCATATTTTAAGATATTTTGGTAACTGTATTTCAATATAATTGTTCTCCTCTATCATCCTATGTGGTTTGATTTCATACATTTAACGTGATTCTGAAAGGAGCTCGCTGACCCCGCGGGCCTCCAGAGGCACAGACAGTGCAGCCACCCACGCGCTTGTTATCAGCGGCCTTGGTGTGTGGTCATGACTTTGCTTTCTGAAGAGCCTGAGGCTTCTCGAATGTCTGGGATCTGGATTTGCCAGATAGCTCACTCAGCTGTTCCTTAACTCACTTCTCCTTAAACTTTCTGTCAGCGGAAAGTCAGGTCTGAAGCCTCTTTCGATCTAAGTTGAGGGTTCCTGACAAGACTGTCTCACCGGAGACGCCCCGCACTTCTCAGGGCGTCCCGTCAGGACACCCGTGACTCGGGCTGTCCCGTCAGTGATGCGCCGTGTGGTCACTGGGCTCCGGGGGTGAAGGCGATCTTGCTTGTGCATAATCAAGTAGGATTTATGTGTGGAGATTGTAAAAACGTACAAAAGCAGAGAGTGTGGTACAGAGAGCCAGGGTGCAGCCCCCGCAGGGAATGACGCGGCCAATCTTGTTTCCTTGGTAACAAGCGTTCGTCCCTCCACCAAAACCCCGAGCACAAATCCCAGATACTGTAACTGCCTCCATCGGAGACAAGTTAGTATGCATCGCTAATGGATGAGGGCTCCTTTTAAACACAATACCACTATTACATTTAAAAATAAATAACTTCCGGGGCGCCTGAGTGGCTCAGTCGGTTAACATCTGACTCTTGATTTCAGCTCAGGCCACGCTCTCACGGTTCGTGAGTTCAAGCCCCACATCAGGCTCTGTGCTGACAGCGTGGAGCCTGCTTGGGATCCTCTCACCCTCTCTCTCTGCCCCTCCCCCTGCTCTCTCTCAAAAATAAATAATAAAATATTTAAATAAATAAATAACTTTGGGGCGCCTGGGTGGCTCAGTTGGTCAGGCATCTGACTCTTGATTTTGGCTCAGGTCATGATCCTGGGGTTCTGATCAAGCCCCACATCAGGCTCCATGCTGAGTGTGGAACCTGCTTAGGATTCTCTCTCTCTGCCCCCTCCCCCACCTGGGATCCTTCTCTCTCTAAAATAAAATTTATAAATAAATAAATAAATAACTTGTTAACGTTGTCACATATCCAGTCAGTGTTCAGGTTCTGTTCATAGGCTGTCATGAATATGCTTTTGTAATTGGTTGGTTCAAATCAGTTCACACATTTCTCTGGATTTCATTTGATTGAGTTATGTCTCTTTTTCTTGTCTTTTACTTGTGTGGCTTTTTAAAAAAAATGTTTATTGTTTTTGAGACAGAGAAAGACAGAGTAGGAGCAAGGGAGGGGCAGAGAGAGAGGGAGACCCAGTATCTGAAACAGACTCCAGGCTCTGAGCTGTCAGCACAGAGCGCGTTGGGGCTCGAACCCATGAGCCGTGAGATCATGACCTGAGCCGAAGCCAGAGGCTTAACCGACTGAGCCCCCCAGGTGCCCCTCTTGTCCTTTACTTGTTAAAGAAACTAAACCACAGAGAATTAGCAAGCTTTCTTAAGATGAACCATTTATAGAATAATTGAATATAATCTTCAAATATGAGTTCCGTGAGAGCCAAAGGGTGTTTGATCTGATGTATCTTTGAAAACATTATTTTAGTAAAATGAGTCCTAAATCATGAGTCAACACAACCAATCACCAGCCAGAAACAGAAGAAAATATCCCTTGAGATCGAGTTTTCAAGCTGTGACCCTAACTCGCTTGCCAGAGCTGAACGTAGGTCCGCACCTGTAAGAACACAAATCTGAACCAAACAGACGCCATGACACGCTTTAAGTTTCCCCTCTGAACTAGAAGGCCTAAGTTTCAGTTTCCGAAAACTATCAGGCACTTACACATTGCCTAGAGCAGGAGAGACCGCCTTGCAGTATCCAATCAGGAAAGGCCAGCTACCTCTCCCCACATTCCTTAAGGTGAGGCCTGCAGATGGGAACTTTAGATAGGACCCTGTTACCTAATGTTAAAGTGAACCCGTTAGTCGCCGAACAAGACTCTGGACTCGCTCTGTAATTGGTTCATTTCAAAACGACTCTAAATATTGTGATTGGGTCCCGCCAAAAGTAACGAACGCTCTGAACAATGTGTATGGTTCATGTTGCTGCCAATACTGTTGTACCATTATGATTGGGTCACTGTACCTGTGTCACAATTTCTTGTAACTCCCCCTTCCCAAACCCCATATAAACCCTACTCAGCCCTTGCTCGGGGCTCTCAGCACGGCTCCCCTGCGCTGGTGAAGTCTGTGAGCCCGAGTTTGGGCCCCGGCGAGCCTAAGCCCGTAATGATAAAGCCCTTTGCCTTCGCATGCGTGCCTCGGTCTCCCTGGTGGTCTCTGGCCGCTGAGGATGCTGCGTTTTGGGCATTACACACCCAATCAAACCACTGCTTTTCCCAATACTTTTGAAATGAAATGGGATGAAATGAATGAAATGGATGGCAATTAAATAGAGCATAAAAAATATTTTTTTAAATCAAAATCACCTCCTAACAGAACCTGGATTCTACTGGTGGCCTGGGGGTACAGGTGCCACAGAGGAGGCGGCTTTCACAGGCATTTCGGTCTCACACTTCGGAGGCCGGAGGTCTGAGACCCCGGGCGCCAGCCTCGGGGGGCTGGGAGCGGGGGCCTGCTTTGTGCGTCTGCAGCTCCGGTGGCTTCCTGTAACGCTGGGCGCCGGCTCACCGCGCGTTTCCACGTGGCCTTCTCCCCGGTGTCCAGTTGTGCGGTTCTGGGTGTGCGTCGTGTCCACGCTCCCCCTTTTATAAAGACACAAGTTATACGGTGGTAAGACCCATTCTACTCCAGTACGTCCTCATTTTGACGAATTACATCTACAAAAACATTATTTCCAAATAAGGCCACGTTCTGGGGTACGAGGGTTAGGGCCTCAACACATGCATGCTATGGGAACACAATTCACCCTATAACACCAATGTCCAGTTTAAAATGGGCGCCTGGGTGGCTCCGTCGGTTAAGTGTCCGACTTCAGCTCAGGTCATGACCTCATGGTTCATGGGCTCGAGCCCCACATCGGGCTCTGTGCTGACCCCTCAGAGTCTGGAGTCTGGTGCAGATTCTGTGTCTCCTTCTCTGCCCCTTTTCTGCTCATGCTCTGTCTCTCTCGCTCTCAAAAAGGAATCAAACATTGGGAGAAAAAATCTTTAAACAGATGCATGATGAAGGCTTCTAGGGGAGCGTGCGCTTAGCATGATGAACACCGGGCAGAATTATTCAATCACTGTATTGTATACCCGAAACCGACATAAGACTATATTAATTATACCAGAACTAAAAACTAAAAATCAATCAATCACTCAGTCACTAGATGCGTGATATCTTCACTGACTTCTTGTCAATTCATGTTTGCCTTTTCTTCAAACAAGGTTTTTGCCTTTTGAAAAATCCTACGTCCCCTCCCATCACCTAGAGGTTTTTTATGTACTGTAATGATAGAGGTATTTCGGGATCTTCATTTCTAATGCTGTAATTTTCTATGCCCTCCTTCCGAAGTCTGAAATCGTATCCCGAATTGATAAGAGCATCTGGAACTGCGGGGAATGTCTGGGAATTGCTGCGAACCACGAGAAGGATTTAAGATCAGGAAAACCTTTGCTGTCAACCTGAAGGCCAAGTTTTGCCCCTAAGAAATTGGGTTATTTTAGGAAAGCCTATGCAGAAAAAAAAAGTCTTTGCTGGCTTTTGAGATACGTTTTGAGACTCGGAAATGGAGGATGGAAAAATGTTCAATTTGAATCACTAAGTTAGAGGGGGGGAAGGTTACCCACCTAATCGGTGTGTGACAGCCGGGAGCCCTGATCCCTGAAGGAGATAGGCATTCGCCCTTCCCACAGGCAAAAAGCAAGTGCATTCACTACAAGGGATTTAAAGACAGGAAATTAATATGCATAATAAAGCCCGTGAGTCACTGCTGATCTCCAAACTAATCAAGACCACGCCGCATTCAATTAAATATGAATTATTAATTAAAACCCACACATTCTAAACATCTTGGCAGAACCCCACAACGTCACTACTGTGGGAGTCTTCCGGCCCCTCACAGTCGAGTCCCTGGCCTTCCCAGGGGGCGGCCGGGACCTGCACTTCTCTGCACCTTGTAACCGTCACCTGCGCACTGCCGCGATGAAATGGTTCTCCGGCTGCGGGTTCCCCGTCCTACGATCCTTCCCTCTGAACGGTTTCCCATGGAGCGCACTCTTTAAAAACGGGAAGCTTGGGGTCGCCCGGGGTGAAAGCAGCCTGGGGGGGAGGATCGCGGTTGAGAAGACGCCTGGGCCCCCAGCGAAAGCAAAACCACAGCCGCCCAACGTGGGGCTCGAACCCACGACCCTGGGATTAAGAGTCCCATGCTCTACCGACTGAGCTAGCCGGGCAGGCGGAAGCAGAGTCTTTACCAGAGCCTTTCAAAGGAATAACGTTATTTTACTCTGTTCCAAGACCTGGTTCCTATTCTTTTCTTCTTCTTTTCCACACTTTTTGGGGTAAGTTTTTCACTACTCTTACTCAACATTGCAGTTCGTTTCCGATTCTGCGCGCGCAAACTTTATTGTCTAATAAAACGTGGAAACGGCCCTCTAGCGGTTGGCGGGGAGGGGGCCGCGCCGGCGGCCCCAGACTCGCGCCTGGAGACCCGGGCGGGCTTGGGGCGGGGCCCGCGGAGGTGGCGGAGGCCCCGGGCCGGCGCCCGCCCCCGATGCGGGGACCTGGGACGTGGCGGACAGGTGCGTGGACCGGCCCAAAGCAGGCTCCCCGGGGAATGGCCCGGAAACTCTGCGGGAAGCTGGGAAACCAAGGCCTGGCAGCAGAGGTAGCTGGCCTCTCGTGACCCCGTGTGCGTTTGAGGTTTCTGGAATTATTCTGAGGTTTTATGGGATTTTTCAATGAGGCCGTGCTGTATTGTTCATACAGTAAAAGGTTATGGAAAAGCTAACGCAGTCTCAGAAAGTAACTGAAAATACCATACAGCGTTCGCTCCCAAACGGATCCAATAAGAAAGAATGAAATCTGGCCATTTGTAGCAAAACGGTCGGACCTGGAGGGTGTCCTGCTGAGTGAAGTAAGTCAGGCGGAGAAGAATAGATACCGTATGTTTGCACTCATAGGTCTAACAGGAGAAACCTAAGGAAGGACCATGGGGAGGGGAAGGGGGAAAGAGACTTGGGGAGAGAGAGGGACACAAATCATGAGAGACTATTGAATACTGAAAACAAACCGAGGGTTGAAGGGGAAGGGGGAGGGGGAAGGGGGTGATGGTCATGGTGGGGGCACTTGTGGGGAGAGGCACTGGGTATTATATGGAAACCAATTTGACAGTAAACTATTATTAAAAAAATAAAAGAAAGAAAAGAAAAGAAAAATGTTGAATCAGTGAATGAGTGAATGGGGAGAAGCATGTGAAATCTGAGGATGTAGAATTTTCATTTAATTTGACTTCATGATTTGGCTCCAGAGTGGCCTTGCTTTGATTTGAAGGATCCCTGGAGTTTCAGTCAATATTCAGGAAAAGCATATTTTGAAGAAATGGCAATTTTTAATACTTCCTGAACATTAAGATAGATCTTATTGCTGGTCATACATGGTGGCAATACTTAACCAAACTGTAGAGCTCCTACTTGTGAAAGGTCTGAATAAATTTTTTGTACTATAAGGGTTTTCAATAGAAATTGCATTAATTAGAAAAGATAAATTGAAAAGCTCTAAAAACAAGGAATCCAGAAAATAAGAGAAATTGCATTTATGATAAACTTGTTCAGCTTAGAGGCACCTGGGGGCTTAGTCGGTTCAGCGTCCAGCTTCGGCTCAGGTCATGATCTCACAGTTTGTGGGTTCGAGCCCAGTGCTGACAGCTCAGAGCCTGGAGCCTGCTTCAGATTCTGTGTCTCCCTCTCTCTGACCCTCCATGTGCTCGCGCTGTCTCTGTTTCTCAAAAATAAATTTAAAAAATTAAAATAAAAGGCGAAGACGCCTTTCCTATGGACCGAAACTCCTCCATGTGGGAAAGGAGGCTCTCTGAAGCCCCTCTCCCACTAAAACTGAAAAATGAAGGACTCACTTTGCTTCTCTAGCAGGACCTGTAGTTCCTGTCACTAACTAGTCCCAGTGGATGAGGGAGGGCTCTGCTTTGCAGGGGAAAAAACCCACAAACATGGAGGACCAGAAAAAGCATAATTTCAAACCCTTACAAACAAGGATTATCATTGTAGCTAAACCACTATATTGGTAGTTGGTGGGGACCTGGATGTTCACACAGGGTCCAAGTGACACGACACCTGTCACTTCCCAGGTGCAGGACGGCTAGCCCAGCTGCCTGACGGAGGGGGCCGCCCTGAGAAATCGATCTGGGTTTTGCTGTGATTTTACTATTTCTCAGCAAGCTACTGTGTCTTCAGTAGTGATGTAAGATGAAGTATGCAGAATCAGTGCTAATTATTTATTCTATCCAAAAAAGTGCTTCATATGTTAATTCCAGTTTACAGGAAATGAAGACGTACGAGGACCCAGATGAATGGTGCCACACGGAAGCAGTGACACAGAACCAGAAGGCGGGAAGCCCTGCAGGAGGAGGGCCCAGGGTCTCCGGCTGTGTTCTACTCCCGATCGGCCTTTTTCCAGATGGAGAGGCGGAAGGGCCGTACGAGTCAGATTCAGTCGGTGATCGTGGATTGCACACTGTTCTGGATAAACCCGCTATAAAAAAGATTTGAGGGTCCCGTGAGAAAATTCGACTGTCATTTGAATATTAGATGAAATGGAACTTTACTGCAATAGAAAAGTGGGAAAAGCTGGCTGCAGATAAAATGTAATTTCTCCTTTTAGTAACAAGAAGGCCATTTATTAAGGTATTAATGGTGACACTTGGGGAATAGGAATTCTAAGTTTTACTTTTTGAATTTTTGCTTAACTTTGTTCTCTAACTTCCTACAATGCATATATATACTTGTGTGATCATATAAATGTTATTTAAAAAAATAGAAGAGGGGGCACCTGGGTGGCTTATTTGGTTAAGCGTCCGACTTCGGCTCAGGTCATGATCTCATGGTTAATGGGTTCGAGGCTATATCAGGCTCTGTCCTGATAGCTCAGAGCTTGGAACCTGCTTCGGATTCTGTTTCTCCCTCTCTCTGCCTCTCCTCTGTTCTTGCTCTGTCTCTCTCTGTCTCTTAAAAATAAAATAAAATAAAAATAGATGAGAAAAAAAAAAGAAAGCAAAAGAAAAGTAGGACTTTAAAATGGGACCATTGCAGGGGCGTCTGAGGGGCTCAGGTCATGACCTGGCTGGCTGTGGTCTCAGGTCCCACATCGGGCTCTGGACTAACAGCTCAGAGCCTGGAGCCTGCTTCAGATTCTGTGTCTCCCTTTCTCCACCCCCCACCTGGAACCCGCCCCCCTTACACATGCGCACTCTCTCTCTCAGAAGTAAGTAACTAAACATTAAGAAAAAACCTATTCAAAAAACCCATGCAGTTCAGTGGGTACAACCGCCCCCACCCTCCGTCTGCAGGACGATCTCAGCTTCCCAGACGGACCCTCTGGCCTCCCGAGGCACCGGCTCCCCAACACCTCCCCCAGCCCTGGGCCCCACCACTCTACTGTCCATAAAGACGATCTCTCCAGGTCCCTCACATCAGTGAAATCATACAGTGTCTGTCTTTTTCTGGCTGGATTGTCCCACTGAGCACACTGTCCTCAAGCTTCGTTCATGTTGTAGCAGGCGGAGAACGGCCTGCCTTTTTAAGGCTGAAGAACACTCCGCTGCTTGCTTAGGTGACCTTTGGTTTATCTCTTCATCTGTCCAGGGACAGCTAGGTTACCCCGCCCTCTGGCTGTTGAGAACGACGCCCTGGGACACCTGGAGCATGAGGATCTGTTCAGTCCCTGCTTTCAATTCCTTCGGTGACGTATCCAGAGCCCAGGGATTTCTGGGTCATACGGGAATTCTAAGTTTAATTTTTTTTAATTTTAAAATGTTTTTATTTATTTTTGATACATAGACAGAGCATGAGAGGGGGAGGGGCAGAGAGAGAAGGAGACATAGAACCGGAAGCAGCTCCAGGCTCTGAGCTGTTAGCACAGAGCCTGACGCAGGGCTCGAACCCACGAATGTGAGATCTGACCTGAGCCAAAGTTGGAGGCTTAACCGACTGAGCCACCCAGGCACCCCCTAAGTTTAATTTTTTGAGAAAATTATTTCACAATTTTAACCTTCATGCAAATCATTTCCCAACATAGGCCTCCATTTCCTGAACTGCAAAATAGGGTGGGGGGAGGTAAGAGAGGGACAGCTGGAGGGGGTCCCCGAGGCGCTCGGGCCTGGTGACCACGCCCCAGGACGGAAGCGCGGCGCCTCCCCCCTTTCTCAGCTCTGTCCTGGGAGGGCTCGGCTCCCCTTCCCCGGGAAGGCCTCACCGCTGCCCGGATGGGGAGCGGGTTCTCTGCACAACCTGACTCGACCTCGCTCCCTTCGGACTCGACGCTGTCTCTCTGCCAAGTGCGCAGAAAGCAGGCGCGCGGGCGTTGGCTGAGACACCCCGGGTTCCAGTGGGCCACCCGTTCAGGCTAGCGGTTCGCAGGGTGCCTCGGGGCGCCCGGCAGAGTCGCCTGAAGGGACGCGGGTGCCGCCCGCTGCCGCCCCGCAGAGCGCTTGCCCTGCTCCCGGGGCGCGGAGTTCGGCGGAACCGGTCCGTTTTCCACCCTTAGCGGGCGAAGAGCATCATGCCACACGGCCTCCACCGGAGCCGGCACTCCTGTCAAGGAGGCAGGATGAGAGAGCACTGGAGCCCTGAGGAGGGCATCCCTGGGCATCGTGCGGGTGGGCACCAGGTGGCCCGGAGGGCCGAGCCGGCAGGGCGGTTGCGGCGACGCAGATGGGTGATCACAGTCCTGGTGAGGATGGAGAGACCGTGGAGCCTCACAGGCTCGCCCTGGCAACGCAGCAGAACCGTCTGCCGGGCCCTGGAAGGTTCTGCACAGAGTTACCATCTCACCCAGCAGTTCAGCTCCTCCGTAGGTGCCAAGAGCAGCCATGTCCGCACGAACACTGGTAGCCAGTGCCCGCGGCAGCGCTGTCCCTGAGAGCCAGCCACGCGGTTGCCACCGGCGAGGGAACGGTCCCCAGACGGTCAGTCCCCGGCCACGAAAGGCTGGAGTGTCCTGCAGGCTAAATGTAGATGTCCCCGGAAAACCTAACGCTGAGCGACGCCAGCCGATCAGAGGAGACCACAGAGTCGGATTCCGCCTGCACCAAACGTCTAGAGCAAGCGAGTCAGCGGGGCCAGGTTGCCTGCTGCCTCCGCGGGGAGGACTCTGCGTTCCCACTCCGACGCCCACCGAGTCACGGCTCCAAAAACGGGTATGTGCTGTGTAAAGTATATCTCAATAAACCATTGTTTTTAAAAAAGGAGAAATGCCAAAACACGGTAAGAGTTTAGATATATTCTAAACATTTAAGTTGCAAGATAAATGTTTACTTTTTGCATCTTGTCCGCGTGTTTAATGACAGAACATACAGCTTCATTTGGAGAAAAGGTCAAATGTCTGAGGTCTGGGGGTCTAAGAACGCGGGGGAGGGGAGGCCAGGAGCAGGGGCTGTGCCTTCGATCTGCTCTGTGACTTCCGGCAAGCGTCTCTCCCACTCTGGGCCCCAGATGCTTCTTCGTCTACATAACAAGGACACCCACACAAGGCCCAGCGGGCCAGGCTGTGCCTCCTCTTTGACCTTCTCTGAGACTAGCTGGCAGAACTCCGGAAGGGCTCCCACGCCTCCCCGCCCAGCCCCACAGGGCATCTCTGCAGGTCGAGGACAAAGGACACTGTGAGCCCCGTGTGCTCACAATGGTGCCATTGTGCCCAGAAGAACCTCTTTGTTCCTTTCTGGCCGGTCGGCAGCCTGGGAGCAGGGTCGGCTCGCCAGCTCTGAGACGGGTGGGCGCGCCCCGCGAACGCAGTGGGCAGGGGCCAAGGGCATTCGGCAAGCGCTTCACAGCGCTGGCTGGCTGTCGTTTGTCGGGTCCCCGCCCTGTGAAGCGCCCCACATGCTAACAGCACCTTCAGGGGCACCTGGGGGGCTCGGTTGGTTAAGCATCCGACTCTGGATTTTGGCTCAGATCATGATCTCACGGTTTGTGCGTTCGAACCCTGCATTGGGCTCTGTGCTGACAGTGCGGAGCCTGCTTAGGATTCTCTCTCTCTCTCTCTCTCTCTCTCTCTCTCTCTCTCTGTCTCTGTCTCTCTGTCTCTCTCTCTCAGCCCTTCCCCCATTTGCACTGTCTCTCTCAAAAAGAAATAGATGATCCAAAACTCCCTTTAAAGAAAAAAATTTAAGAAATAAATCAAAGCACCCTCAGCCGAGCTGAGTGCAAGGGCTTGTCCGAGAGCACGCAGCTAACAAGTTGCAGGGCTGGGTGCTGTGAGCTGGCGCCCGGCACCTATCAGGCACGCCATGATCGCTTGCTCTGCCCCCTTCTCATTTTCCATGAACCAGGCTCTTTCCTAAGCACTGTGTGTGTGTGAGCTCTTTTAAGACTCCTAACAATCCTGGGAGCAAAGTGTTGTCATTACCATCGTAAGGGTCAGGAAACTGAAGCACAGAGAGGTTAAGTAATTGCTCAAAGTCACACAGCTAATAAATACAGAGCTGGAACACAGATGAGGCTGGCTGGCCTCAGCACCTCGCTTCGGCCATTGACCCCCAGTTTGCTAATAAGTTCTAAAATCTGACTTTTCACTTTCTGGAACTGATGCAGGGTTTCTTGGTGGGTGGAAAGGGATTTAAGCATGCTTGAACCAGCTCCAGTGTCCGGGCCTGCCGTGAGCCTGGGTCCAGCAAGCCACTGCCGGCCACGCAGCACCAGCAGCTCCTCTGACTATTTTAAATGGACTCAGAAGTCTGGATTTTAACTAAAAATTCCTGATTTTTATAACATTGTTTAAGTTGATTTATTTTTATTTATTAAAATTTTTTTTTTACATTTATTTATTTTTGAGAGACAGAGAGAGACAGTGAGAGCAGGGGAGGGTCAGAGAGAGAGGGAGATACAGAATCCAAAGCAGGCTCCAGGCTCTGAGCTAGCTGTCAGCACAGAGCCTGATGCGGGGCTCGAACCCACGAACCACGAGATCATGACCTGAGCCGAAGTTGGACGCTCAACCGACTGAGCCACCCAGGCGCCCCAGTTGATTTATTTTTAGAGGCAGAGAGGGAGGGCAGAGAGAGAGGGAGAGAGAATCCCAAGCAGGCTCCGTGCCGTCAGTGCAGAGCCTGATATTGGCTCAAACTTACGACTCGTGAGATCATGACCTGAGCCAAGATCAAGAATCAGACGCTTAACGGACTGAGCCACCCAGGTGCCCCTAAAAACACCCGATTTTTAAATCTCAGCAACTAAATATTTTTTAATGCCGATACTATGCCAGCTGAATGTCCCGGCAGGGGTGCAGCATGTCACATGCGGGCAGCCAGAACTCACCCCTGCCATGGACTGACTGGGCCCCGCCCCAGGGCTGGTCCAGCTGTAACGCCAGGCCTCCCTGCCCTCCTGCCATCTCAGGCACCGTGGGGATCAGCTGAGGTCTGAGGATCCTGCGCCAGGGTGAGGCATCGCCACCAGAGACGCCCCCTCCAGGTCCAGCCCCTGGCCCGCGGCGCGTGGGTGGGTTGGTGGGGGCGGTCCTCAGGGAATTAGCGACTGACCTGGAGGGTCAGAGCAGGTGCTGGGCTCAGTGTAAGCGCGTCTTCCCTGGGGCGGTCCTGGGAAGTGTCCTGGGCATGGCCCTGGCTCCCGAGGCCGTGGGCAGGACGTTCTGGAGGGTGGGCCACTGGCGTGTGGACCTTTGCCCTCACAGCTCCGTTACTTTGTTTGGAAGCCAACTCACTTCCTGGACTGGAAGTCACACAGCTCAGAGGAGGGACAGGTCCCCACCGGGCAGCATTACAGTCCCAGACTCAGCAGATGCTGGCACGCCAACGCTCCAGCACATTACTCACAGTAGCGGAAACATGGAAGCCAGTGGATTGTCCGCCAGCAGGTCAGCGGGTAAACAATTCCGCGGCGCCCTCGATGGTGCACGAGTCACAGAAAGGCCTGAAATTGTGACAGATTCTACAGCACAGGTGGGCCCTAGAAAACGGTGTGATGGGTGAAATGAGCCAGACACAGACCAGATATTGTAAAAATTGCATGACTTCACCTAGGTACAGTGCCTAGAATCCTCAAAGTCACAGAGACGGGGCGGAGAACGGAGGTTACCAGGGGCTGCGGGCTGGGGGAAGGGAGAGCAGCTGCTACTGAGGCCGGGACTTCCGCTCCAGCCGGTTCTGATGGTCACGGGGCCGGCAGTGCCGTTCTCGGCACCGAGTTGCGCGCTGACCCCCGTTTAGGTGGTCGGCGCAGTGCTCTGTGTATTCTGACGCAGCTCGGAGAGTCAGTACTTAGCGTGGTCTGCACCCCGACCTCGTATCAGACGTGCTGACGTTGGGGAAGGCGTGTGGGTTGAGGAAGGTGGCAGGAGCGCGCCGGGCTCCGTGGGGCCGGCCGCCGGGAGGCCCGCAACGCAGGGTAGGATGCATAGGCACCCGGGATGAAGTCGGGATCGTGGGGAAGCGGACGCGAGAGGCCTCCGGGGGTGCGCGCCAGATTCTCGTCCCAGATCCGTGCGCTGCTCCCCAGTGCCCAGGAGCAGGTGCAGGAACCCAGACCCCCAGGAGCTGCCGGGGCGCAGCCTTGCAGATCCCTAGCCCCGACCTGCTTAGCTCCCAGAGACAGAGAGGGGCCTGCTCGGGTCACACAGCAGGTCGGCCCTGGGACTCCTGATGCCTGGGCCAGTGCCCTTTCTGGCCATCCCTCCGCCTCCCCTGTTAGGTGAGGGTAGCTCGGCGTGTAGACTGCACAAGCACCTTCACAACCAGAACTCTGCTCTGATAATTAAGGAGAAACAGGCTCTGGTGAAAAGCTGCTGCGTGGAACCGGAAACATTTCTTCTTAAGTTTTATATAAATTCCAGTTAGGTAACATACAGTGTGATAGTGTTCCGATGCAGTATGGTGACTCAGCACTCCCTGCATCATGGCACCTGGCGCCCATCCCCACCGCCCCCCTTAATCTAACCCTTCCCCCGCCCCCACCCACCCCCACCCACCCCCTCTGGTGACCAGCACTGTGTTCTCTGGAGGTAAGAGTCGGTTTCTTGGCTCGTGTTTCTCTCTCTCTCTCTCCGCTTTGCTCATTTGTTTTATTTTTTAAACTCCACCTATGAGTTAGAGCATATGGTATTTGCTTTCTCTGACAGATTTATTTCACTTAGTGTAATACACTCTAGCTCCATCCACGTCATTGCAAATGAAAAAGATTTCATTCTTTTGATGAGTGAGTAATATTCCATCGTCTATATACACCATGTCTCTATCCATTCATCAGTCGGTGACACTTGGGCTCTTTCCATAATTTGGCTCTTGTCGATAGTGCCACTGTAAACACGGGGTGCACATGCCCCATCGAATCTGCACTCTCGTGTTCTTTGGGTAAATACTTAGTAGTGCAATTGCTGGATTGTAGGGTAGTTTTCTTTTTAACTTTTTTTTATTTAAAAAATTTTCATATTTATTTATTTTGAAAGAGAGAGAGCCTGCATGTGTGCATGAATGGGGGAGGAGCAGGAGGGAGTACAGAGAGAGAATCTCAAGCAGACTCCTTGATGTGAGTGCAGAACCCAGAGCCCAACTCAGGGCTTGATCCCATGAACTTTGAGATCATGATCTGAGCCTAAACCAAGAGTCAGATGCTTAACCAACTGAGCCACCCAGGAAACTGGGTTTTTAACTTTTTGAGGAACCTCTATACTGTTTCCACAGTGCCTGCACCAGTTTGCATTCCCACCCACGCTGCACGAGGGCTCCTTTTTCTGCTCAAATACCCAAAGCAATCTTGAAAAAGACACCAATGAATATTTAACAGCAGAGTTGAATTTTGAACCAGCAGGGGCCAGGAGATGAAAAATCATAAGTTTCCATCCCTAGAGGGACCCCGTGTATTCACCGAACCGTGCTGACTTCCCCAGACCTTGGAGGAAGGCATAGCCTGGCCTTGGAGCCCTCAGGAATCAGAGCTGACAGCAGCTACCTTTAGCTGAGTGTGTACTATGTGCCAGGCTGGCGTTTCCCCTTTACTTCCCAGAGCAACTCAGCAAAGTAGAGATAAACATCTCCCACTTCCCAGATGGGGAAATCGAGGCTCAGAAAGGTGTGGGCTTGGTGAGCATTGAGTAATACACACACGTGTAGAATGACAACATTGTACATGTGAAACTAATATAATATTGTGTGCTAACTACACTGCAATAAAAATTTTAGAAAAAAAACAATTCTTTAAGAAGGTGTGAGGATCTGCTCAAGGTTACACAGAGAGTTAGAGACAGAGCTGTCCGGGTCTCCCTAACCTGCAAAGTAGCAGAAAGAGATGCCAGCACATTGCTAAACTGAGTCTTTCAAAATACCTGTGTTGTGCCCAAGTTTTTAAAATCACCCCAAATCACCCCAAAACAAGCACCAGAGACTGCTAGGGAGACCGAGTCACGCCCGCAAAAGCAAAGGGCCTTTATTACAACCCTAAGCCAAGGCTCACAGTCTCCAGCGGCAGCCGGCCACGTGGAGAGGGCCCCGAACAAAGGCAGGGCAGGGCCTTTTATGCCTTTGGGAGGGGGCGTTATAGGAAATGATGACAGGTGTACAGTGATCCAATCCCTGCCCCCCATCAATACTGGCAGTTGTGGAAGCCAATCACAATAGTTGGAGTATTGACCAATCAGAGTGGGCCCAGGACGCCCGCCTCTAGAAAGGTCAAAGGTATTGGCCGGCCTCCCCCGATTGGAAGTGACCCCCATCCAGGTTTGTCCAGACGAGGCTCGGGGAGTCCCAGGAGTCCCAAGATTGGGCGCCGCAGGAGTTGTCCCCCCTTACTGCGCCGCCTTTCAGGAGAAGCCGGCGCCTTCCCCTTTAAGTACAGGGGAAGGCTGGATCGGACCTGCGGCCGGCGGGGGACCGCCCCCCCCCCCATGGCCGCTGGGCGCATCTCCACCGCGGAGGTGCGCCATGACCGGCTCCGGGAAGGCTGGGACGGCCTGGTGGGGAGGGCCGGACCGGACCTGCATCCTTACACCTGCTATGTGGATCCTGGCATTTATCAGAAGAAATGTTTATGGAGATCGAACTCGACATATCCAAGGGAGTGAATCAGTCGGAGACGGACTGAGCTAGAGACCGAGGGGGGTGTGCCCAGCAAGGCAGGGTCTGGGCGGCATTAGAGCCCGGCCATCAGGGGCCCCCAGCCTGCCCCACTGTCGGGCCGGACCAGGAGTGCCCAGGTGATAGGCCGGGCCTCAGTTATCTCTGCCTGATTCATTTCCCCCTAGAACTTGTCTGGGAGACCTTACAGACAGGGAAAAGAGAAACTGCGGTTCAGGGCCAGGGTGACCCCCATCCAGGTTTGTCCAGACGAGGCACGGGGAGTCCCAGGTGCCGGAAAGCCAGGCCCGGGCAAACTGCACGGCTGCTTTTGTCCAGTCAGGGCTGGCCTGCCTTCCTCCTGGGTGCTTTCAGACTGCCAGAGGCAGGCTGTGACATGGTTCCCCGTGTGACCTTGGCAGTGGCCTCGCCTCCCTCGACCTCAGTTTCCCCACCTCTAAAGCAGGAGCTTGGCCGGAAGCTCCGAGGCTGCCTCTGGCCTCTCCATCCCTCTGTTTACACATCCGTTTAAGCATCTGTGTCCTGCTGACCAAGCTCAGGACAGCTTCTGGTCTCCACGTGGCCACCTTCCTTGGGGCGTCACTGAGAAACCAACTAGGATGACCGCAGGTGGCCCCTGGGCCCCTGCAGGAGGCCCCCCCATTCATCAAGAGTGTCCGTTACCAGGTGATTATTCATCCAGACCACAAAGCGGAGCCCCCCCTGCCCCCCCCCAGAACGAGGGGTTTTACAGACCCCTGTTTGCTTCGCATTTTAACCAGTGAGTTAAAAGCAGAGACTCTTAAAGTGGATGGGGGAGGAGGGGGCCAGGCTCTCCCAGTCCTGCAAGGAGTCTGCATTCGCCCCCACTCCAGGTCCACAGCTGCTGTGAGGGCGACAACAGAGCAGGGAAGCCCGGGGGAGGGGGGGGTCACGCCACAAGGGACCGAATGGCGGGCCCCTTGTGGCAGGTGCCCTCCGGGCCCCAGGAAGTGGAGGAAGACCAACCACGGGGCAATTGGGCCGGATGACTTATCGGTGCAAATCTGCTTGCTAACCTGGGGTGAGCCTGACATTTGTGTCCGGCCCAGCCCGCTGCCTGTGGTCCCTGAGCACTTTCAAAGCGGGGTAGCTGGAGACATGCTCACAAGTGGGGGGCAGGGCAGGAAAGGGAGCCCAGACCCAGGAGGCGGAGAGCCCAGGGGGCCGGCAGCAAGGGCTCCGGAGCATCACTGCCCAGAATGAGCGAGGGAGGCAGGAGCACAGGCACATCCTCCAGCCAGGGGCGGGGGGCCTGCGCCCCGGAAACGTGGGATGGCGGAGCTCGTCTGTTCGGGGTCTGTGCGGGGTCTGCACAGGGTAGTGAGGGGTCTGTGCGGGGTCCATGTGGGGTCTGTGCCCGGGTCGGCGTGGGGTCTGCATGGGGTTTGTGCCACATTCTGAGCCAGGTATGGGCCGGATCTGTGCTGGGGTCTGTGCGGGGTCTGCGCAGGGTCTGCGCGGGGTCTGAGCTGGGTCATGACGTAATTTGAAGCACTTCCATTTTGTGGATAGAAGCGGAATGCTGTCAAGGACCTTGCTGGAGAATTATCATTTCCTATCGATACGCAGCGGCCTTCCCTCCCCCTCACGACGCCTCCGTCTTCCCCGGGACCCTTCTTCTGCCGTCAGCGACGCCCACCGTTCACGTTTGCTCAGGTTCAGATCAGCCCAAGGCCTGGTTGTGCCCTGGTGTCTGGAGGTGCCTGTGTAAACACAATACAGCTTGTTGTTTTCCAAATCCAGCCTGATGCTCTGGGTGCCTGTGTGCATGCGCGTGCGCTGCGTCCTTGTCCTGAGGCCGGCACAGGCCTGGCAACGGCTGCCGGATGAGACCTGATCGCCACGGGGAAGACAAGACACAGGTCTCCGGCCGAGGTGCATCCTGCCAGGAGCCGGGTCTCGCTGACATGCGTCGGGGTGGAGGCCCGGTGACGTCACGTGACCCGCTTGGTGGCCCAGGCAGCCGGGAGTGCGGCCGGACCCCCACTGCACCCCACTTCCACCCACGCCAGCCCCCTGGGCCTCCTCGCTAGACCTCGTGGGCTTGGATCCACACCTGGAGCGCGTCCGGCCGCGGGGCACTGGGGCAGCACAGCCTGGGGGCAGCGGGCCGGCAGGACGCTGTCTCCGTCCCCAGCGAGGCCACCCTAACAAATGAGCGTGAGTGGGCGGCCCGGGCTTGGGCCACGGGGCTCTGTCGTCTCAGGCCTGGAGCCACCAGTCTGGGCCCATCGTGCGGGCAGGGCCAGGCTCCCCTGGGGGGGTGCTCCCCACCGCCTCCGCTCCCAGGGTGCCCCAGGGCCTTGGCTGATCTCCGGTCTGTTTGCCTCTTCGTAGCCATTCACGCCCTGGGTGTCTGTCTTCACAGGCCTTGTTGTGAGGATGCCAGCACTGGATTCAGGGCCAAGCCTGACCTCAACCCGATCCACCTGCAGAGACCTTGTTTCCAAACCAGGCCGCATCCCCAGGGCCTGGGGTCGTACTCAGTCACCCCTGCCCCATGGTCACAGCCCCCTCCACCCTAGACTCCGGCTTGCCCCCAGGCCTGGCCTCTGGGTCTGCTGGCTCCTTCCTGCCCAAACCGGGAACCGCCTCCCTCCCTCAGCACTGGGGCTTCCCGCCCTCGCTCACCCACCAGGGGCCACTTGACCCGAGCTGTGTGCCTGGGCCGTCTCCCACCTTTTTCTCCAGAACCTGGCCTCCTAGAGATCCCTGCTCGGACCCCAGCTCCCAGTGTCTGGAAGTCCCTGTGTTTGCCTGAGGCCACCCCCCCCCCGCAGCCCCCACCTCTGTGAGGGGCCCCCAGCTCCTCCTAGACAAAGCCACTGTGGAAGGTAACGGGCCCTTAGCCATCCCCACGTTCCCCTACGAATCCGCTGTGACAGCTCAGATTAGACGCCCAGCAGCTGGTGGCCTAGACGGTGTGACACGTCCCTCCTGCAGCTGGAGGTGCTCCTCCGTAGAGTGAGCACGGTGTGATCTGGGTCCCCAGGGTGCTGCCGACACAGAGGAGGGAGCGTCCGGGGCTATATGACACTGAGCCCCCGATGAGGCCCCGGCCAGCTGGCCTGGCCCCACAGCAGCCTGCATCCCAGGAGCTGACGCAAGACCTTGGGGAGGGGGCTGGGAAGACCCTGCTCGGGCAAGAGAAGGGTGAAGGACACCAGAGACCACGTGACGTGCAGGCAGCCTGGCCGGTGAGGACACGTGCAGCTGTGTTTGTTCATCCAGAAGACACTTATTGAGAGCCTACTGTATACACTGTACGAGCAACAATCAGACACAGGCATTTACGGTGTATAACCCCGGGGAGGAATGAAGGACGTCCTCAGCTCTCCGCATGCTGTCCTCTGAGGGCAGAGCCGCGTGGGGAGGGCCGGGGGCCTGCAGGCCTGGTCCTTGTCCCCCAGGGCAGGCCAGAGGCGCCGTGCGGGCACCGGCAGCCCAGGCCTCCAAGAGCCGAGGCAGCGGCAGGGCTCAGGACATGAGGGGGGCCCGGAGCGTCTGCAGAGTGTAGGCTGACGTTGCGGCAAGCTCTAGGACCCGTCCGGCGGGGGTCCCAGCAGCTGGCAGCCTCCATGAAGCTGGCGGCGGGAGGGCTCCGCTGCCCCCCCATCCTGAGGGGGAAGATAAGCTGCTGGGGTCCAGGGGACCCCCAGACCGGCTGGGCTCTGCGGCTGGGGGTCAAGGGTGCAGGGCAGCGTGGGGGGGATTCAGCAGAGGCCACGGGGCAGTGGCCTCTTCCAGCCACCCCTCTCCCTGCGCCAAGCACAGCGTGGACGGCTTCACCCCTTCACCTCCTTGGAGGGGCTCTCGGAGTCTAAGGGTCCCCTCAGCCTCTCCCCTACTTGGCACTGGGGGATGTGCATGTACCAGGATGGAGACAACGCCAGATGCACCTATGGCCGCTCAGGCTCGAACACCCCCCGTCTTCCTCCAACAGCACCTGACACCCCCCGTCCCCCCCACGGCATCTGACACCCCCCCACACACACAGCATCTAACACCTGCCCCCCTACAGCATCCGACGCCCCCCGCCCCCAGCACCCGACCCCGGTCAGCCCGGCCTCTGTTCACGCAGAAACAGGACCTGCTGGCTCTGCAGGCACCTCTGTGTCCAGGACGGAAGTTGTCACTGGTCCATCCTCTCGGAGCATGGGATCTGCGTCCTTGGCGAGTGCCCAGGTCACGAGAACTCACCCCACAAGCCTCCGGTTTGCTCTTCCCCTGGGGACCCCGCATGCAACCTGCTTCTGCACGCCCCTCCCGTCTGCGTCCTTTGACCAGTCACTTCTCGGAGCACTGAGCCTCCCGCCTAACTGTCCCTTCCACCCCAGGGACCCCGTCCCTGCCACATGCCTGGTGGCTATCTTTCCGGGAAGCCAGGGAAAGCCCGGAAGGCTTCTCAGAGGAGGTGGCTGTGAGCTGATCAAATACTCCTTGGTTGGACGCACTCCAGTGGCTTCCTCTTGCAATTAGAATAAAATCCAGGTTTTCTGCTTTGACCTACAAGGCTTCATGACAGAGACCCTCAACCAGGGCTTAAGTAAAAATTGATAAACGAATCCCATACCGCATAAGCGTGGGGTAGGATCCAAGGCCTGGTATTTTAAAAGATGCCCCAAGCAATTCCAGTGCGTGCCAGCCCCGGCAGCCTGCCCCCTTCCTAGACCCCGCCTCCTGCCTCTGGCCGGGCTCACCTCACGCCCGGGACACTGGCCTGACCCTCGAAGACACCAATCTCCGCCCTTCCTTGGGTTTCCCTGCGGCTCCTTCTCAGCACTCAGGCCTCAGCTAGAGAGCCGCCTGCTCAGAAAAACCCTCAACTACTCCTTCTCTGCGTCCCAAGGTGTCTGCTGCCCGCCTGCAGCCCACCAAGCTCCCTGCCGAGTGCTGGGGGCGGCAGCGACCGGACCAGCTCATAGGACGGGATGGGGGACAAATAACGAAAGAGGCACGTAAGGCCACAAAGCCGTGGGAGAGCAGGGAGGAGGCTCCAGGAGGCTGGGATGGGCTGAGGATGTGAGGGTCCCCGGGGAGGGGCCCATGGTCCCCTTCTGTCACTGGCCAGCTGTGTCCCGGGGTGAACCGTTAACCTTGCCAGTCTGTAAAGAGGACGCTGACAACCCATTGCCAGGGTCCCGGAGGACTTAGCAGAGCAGGGGGATAGGTGCCTGACGTCTGGCTGCTCTGGGGCCTTGCTCCCCACCTCACCCCATGTGGCCCTCCCTCTCCCCCTCCTCCTCCCCCTCCTCCTCCCTCTCCTCCTCCTCCCCCTACCTACTCCCCTCCCCCCACCTTCCCTTCCGCCTGCTCTCTCCTCCCCCTCCCCTCCTCCTCCCCTCCCCACCCCCCTCCTCCCCTCCCCCCTCCTCCCCCTCCTCCCCCCACCTTCCCTTCCCCCTGCTCTCTCCTTCCTCC
>NC_043708.1:139476968-139480132 GCF_006229205.1 Suricata suricatta
GGACAGCCCCCCACTGGCCCTAGCCTGGAGCTCCCACTCTTAAGAGCTCTTTCCTTCTTCCCTGCCTTCACCAGGGGCGCCTGCAGGGCGTGCCGCCAGGAACGGGGAGGTGGCCTTCGTGTCTCCTGTCCTCCCACAGTCCCCACAGCCAGACCTGCTTCCATGGCCCAGCCTCCCCTGCCCAGGAGGAGAATCAGCAACAAGCCGGGTTCTCTGCCCAGCGGCCAGAAAAGGGATATTCACCCAGTTACCAGCTCCAGTGTGGGCCAGAGCCTGGGGGAACTAGTAATCTGAGAGAGAGTTTGCGGAATCAGATTATACTTTCATGGGGTGCCCTTCCAGGGGACCCCAGGGCCTAGGGTCTTCCTCCTCGTGTGGGAGGTGCTGCTGCACGTTGGGTGGCCTGGGTTCTAGTCTCCCCACCCTGGCCACTAACTTGCTGTGTGATTTGGGGCAAGTGACTTACCCTCTCTGGTCCCTGTTCTCCCCCCGAAATATGGGCTGGAAAGCCCCTGTAGCCTCACTCAAAGGGAGGCTCTCTTTTTCCCTCTGCATTCGGAAGATGAGTCAGATCACAGCAAGTCCCCGGCCCACACCCTCCTGACCTCCTGTCTCGTTCAGAACAAACTCCTCCCTCCTCCTCTGGCCACGGGGCCTTGACCGATCTGGTGCCGGGTCTCCTCTCTGGATCTCGCCCTCTAACCCCACCTACTCTGTGGCACCTACTTCGGCCTCCGCGCCACTCCGGGGCACCAAACTGTTTCCTGCCGCTGGGCTCTTCACACTGGCAGGCCCTCTGCTGGGTGCTTTACCCAGTGCTCTTACCCCACGGGTCTCAGGTCAGTGATGCCTCCTCTGAGGAGTTCTCCCTGACCATGCACTCTGCTTGTATCCCTGAGCCCCGCCCACCTCAGGGCCCCCTCATCCCCTTGGGACTAAAATGTATGTATGTATTTATTTTTGGGGAGAGAGAGAGTGAGAGAGCACAAGCAGGAAAAGGGGGGGAGGAGAGAGAGCGAGAGAGAGAGAGAGAGAGAGAGAGAGAATCTTGAGCAGGCTCCATGCTCGGCAGGGAGCTCCGTGTGGGACTTGATCCTGTTACCCTGGGATCATGACCTGAGCCGAAAGCCAGAATCAGACTCTCACATGGCCGAGCCACCCAGGTGCCACCCCCCGCTGCCCCAAACAGAACTTTTGAACGAAATGTGAGGTCCCCGCAGGTGCCCACATGACCTAAATGTACCGAGATGGATTGTCACTGTGCAGCCAGCACCCACCGCCAGAAGCAGAGCGTGACGCGCAGGGGTCAGTAAAGGGCCGCGGCACGGAAGCTTCTGGGACACTGTCTGTTGGGGGCTGCGTTCCGGGAGCGTTCTGGGAACATCGGGACGCAGACAGAGCCAGACCAGCATCAGGCCCACTCCGGGAGCTCACGGGGCATATGGGGCACGGACGGGGAGGAGCTGAGCGAGGGACAGAGACCATGTGGGGGGCAAGCAGGGAGGGGCTGGTGGACCTGCACGGCTCCTCCCGGGAGCACACCTTGTGGGTGGGCTGTGGCTCGGAGGGGAGCCTCGGGTCCCGGGCAGGCAGAGCTGGGGGCGGTGGGGCGTGGGTGCTGCAAAGTGCACCCCCAGGACGGGTAGGAGTGTTCCAGAAAGTGCAGAGGGATTCAGGGGAAGGGGCCTCGCTGTGGCCGGAGGAGGGGACACTGTCCCACTCCTCCATGGGGCACCTCTGGTGTCCAGGCCCAGGGCCAGGATTTTCACAAGTACCACCTCCTGCAGCGTCCAGTGAGGCCAGCAGGAGGGCGCCGTTTACACAGGAGGGCACTGAGCTGTCCCTGCGCCTGCCCCGGCTGCCCTGATGACATCTCCAAGGACCTGCCCGCAACCCCCAACACGGAGCACTTCCGGGGGGCAGAGGGGAGCAGGGGTTGTCTGTTTCATTTTCTTTCCTTAAAAAAATATTTTTTAATGTTTATTTATTTTTGAGAGAGAGAGAGAGAGAGCGTGAGCAGGAAAGGGCAGAGAGAGGGAGACACAGAATCCGAAGCAGCTCCAGGCTCAAACCCAGAAGCCAGAAGATCGTGACCGGAGCCAAAGTCGGTCACTCAGCCGACTGAGCCACCCAGATGCCCCAAATTTTCTTTTCTAAAAGTAGTCTCATGACTCTTGTTACTATAACGAAAAAGTAGGACTTCCATAGGTCATTTTTCACAAGTGATGTGGCCAGTGTCTGTCTTTCCCTTTGGGGATAACTCGGCCGCAGAGCAGTTCCAGGTGGCTGTGTCACGGGGCGAGAGGCGTCCCGGGGTCTGGGCAGCAGTCCCACCAGGCCCTCCTTGCTCCGCTCCGCGGTGCCGGAAGCTCGCAGAGACAACGTCCCCAGAGGCCCTGGGGAGCCCGCAGGAAGTGTGCTGGCTGGGAAGTGGGGGCCAGCAGGCCGCGGCCACTGATAGGCAGAGCTCAGGAGCGCACTTCCAGCTGCATCCCCTCCCCCACAGGGTCGTGCGTACATGCGTGGTGTGCACGTGCTGTGCGTGTGCAGGTGGTGTGCATGCGTGGTGTCCCTGTGCTGTGTGTGTGAGAGAGCGCGTGCACAGTGTGCATGTGCATGTGGTTTGCGTGTGCATGTGCAGGCTGTGTGCGTGTGCACGTGGTTTGCGTGTGCGTGTGTAGGCTGTATGTGCGCACACATGGTTTGTGTGTGCAGGCTGTGTGCATGTGCACGTGGTTTGCGTGTGCGTGTGCAGGCTGTGTGTGTGCACACATGGTTTGTATGTGCAGGCTGTGTGCGTGTGCACGTGGTTTGTGTGTGCAGGCTGTGTGAATGTGTGTGCAGGCTGTGTGCATGTGCACGTGGTTTGCGTGTGTGTGTGCAGGCTGTGTGCATGTGCACGTGGTTTGCGTGTGCAGGCTGTGTGCGTGTGCACGTGGTTTGCGTGTGTGTGCAGGCTGTGTGTGCACACATGGTTTGTGTGTGCAGGCTGTGTGCATGTGTGTGCAGGCTGTGTGCGTGTGCTGGGGGAGGTGCGGGCAAATAGCACCATTTGCGTCTGTAAACCGTGACCATGAATTACTTGGCTTTTTGTGCAAATCAATCAGCAAATCCCAAAAACCTTCGCAAACGCGGCCGGTGAGAAGCGCCTGTGGGGCTGGGGG
>NC_043708.1:139480232-139481613 GCF_006229205.1 Suricata suricatta
GGCAAATAGCACCATTTGCGTCTGTAAACCGTGACCATGAATTACTTGGCTTTTTGTGCAAATCAATCAGCAAATCCCAAAAACCTTCGCAAACGCGGCCGGTGAGAAGCGCCTGTGGGGCTGGGGGCTGCGCTCCCGCACTTCCGGGAGGGTGACACTCCTCGGAGTTCCGCTTAGACTTAGTCAGAGCTCTCGCTCTGCACCGGGGAACCCTGTCCCTGGAGCCTGGCCCCGGGCGCAGACATGTCCTTTCAAGTCCTGCACGCGGTTGCCGGTGAGCGCGTGCCTGCGGCTGACGTTTTGCTCGCCTGTGAACTGGAGAGTGATGCTCACTTCGCAGGACTGCGGGAGGGTTAGCTGGAACATTCCTAGGAGCCCCTGTTAGTTCAGGAAGAAGAGCAGCGTGCGGAGGGCCCTGGGGCGGGGGGTGCAGGGCCCATCAGGGCAGCTGGGGACTTGCTGTGCCCCCCCCCCCCAGAGCCTCCTGTGCCCCCTCCGATTCTGGGCAGCACTCGTGGTCTCTCCAGAACATTCGCCCACTTGCAGAGACAACCGCTCCCCCCTGCACTCAGATTTGGGATTATCGCTTTGATTATGTTTCATACCATAGTACCAGGACCGGGAGACCGAGCGCCGGTCAGAAGCCGTCTCCTCAGAACTTTGAGGGCAGCTCCGTGCTGCCTCCTTCCGTCTGGGCGCGCTGGACAGGCCTCCCGTGCCATCTGGCCACAGTCTTTGTGACCGTTGCGCCTGCTCTGGAAACTCTGGAAACGACTTTCTCTAGTCCCGGGAGCTGGCGCGTAGGACGCAGCACTGCTGTGCTCTGGTGCGGCGTTTTCGTTCTCTCCTCCAGCCGGAGCCAGTGAAGTCTTCCCGTCTGGACGCGACGGTGCTTCCGATCCGAGGGGGGTCCCGGGGCACTGACTCAACGGTCTCCTCTGTTTGCTCTGATCTTTGCAGGTCTCGCACTTGGTGGACGGATTTATGGAGTTCGATAGTCTGAGGAATGTAGGCGCATCTACTCACTTTTTTCCCCGACAGATTTTGCAGTTGATTTCATCTTTAAAGTATTCTTCCCAACCCCCAAATTATATAACCAGCTCCGTTTTTAACGTTGGCGGGAGCAATTTCACAATAAGGTTTGTGCTGTTTTTATTCCTCTAGGCCCCACGGCAGACAGCACGTGTATTTGTCCAGTAAATAAAGGAGAGAAATAACTTATTGATTAAGAAAAGGAAAAATGACTTGTATAATCCATTTTTTGCAGGGTTTTATTACCAACAAAGATTATGTTTCTTTTTTTTTAAGATTTTATTTTTAAGTAATCTCAGCACCAACTGTGGGGCTTGAACTCACAACCCCGAAATCAAGAGACAGAGCC
>NC_043708.1:139481713-139485660 GCF_006229205.1 Suricata suricatta
GACCTTCAGCACATGGCGGGCCACGTACGGAGCCGCTTCTCGGCCTGTGTGACGAGGACAGGGTGACCCTGCTTGGGAAGGAGGACACCGCAGGATTCGCGCTCCGTCGATGTCACACTTGGCCTCTGCCCCGGTGATGACACCTCTGGGCTCCGCAGGTGGACGGCCCTCCAGGGCCCAGGGCGTTCGCAGGCGAAGGCCACCCTGCTTCAGAGATGGGGACACACTGAGGACACCTGGGCCTCCGGGGCTTGTGGAACAGCAGCTTGTCGGGCCTGTGGGCTCAGCCTCTCTTCCAAGTCAGGCATTTCCAAGGCCAGCCCTTAGCCCAGTTCCCGACCCTGCGAGGGGCTTGGGGTGGGGGGGGGCGTTCTGTTTAACAATCTGCCCCTACACTAGGATTTAAAATTGTTTTGCAACTCTTGTTGTTTGCTTGGGGGCAAGGAACTCGCCAGAAATAGGGTCTTTAGACTGACAACACCTACCTGCCGAGGTCACAGACACCATGCCATCAACAGCAACCTCGGGGCTGGCCTTGACCTTACAGATGCCCTCTCCTTCATGCACAGGACAGTCCCTGCAAAAGGCTGGTGCTTACAAAGGTTTCCTGCCCCCGTGGAATTCACGTCTGGCTCTCGTCCCACTGCTGGGGGCCTGTCCGGGGCTGGCCCGGGAGCCCCACCTAAGGGGCATCGTTACATGAAAGAAGCCAGGGCGGATGGAGCGAACGGGTGCTGCCCCACGTGGGAAATGTAACTCTGTGTCGGCGGACACCTCTCCTGGAAGGCTTCGTGAGCAGCTCAGGCGGGAACCGCCCCTGGGGAGGAGCGCTGAGGGGCCAGGGACCAGCTCTGGGAGGATGAGTTACTTTTCGCTGTTTGTGAAGCTTGAAGGTTTGCCGGGCACTCACCTTCCCAAACAGCGCAAAGTGAAACAAACTACTAAAACACAAGGCCTCTTACTTTGCCGCATGCCTTTGAACTAGTTAATCCACAGACCAGTTTTCCCACTGGTGACACTCGGGGCTGGACAGTCGTTTGTGTCGGGGACCGTCCTGTGCGCTGTAGGGTAGTTAGCGGCGTCCCTCCCCTCTACCCACCGGTCTCGGGTGGCACCGCCCCCCTTGGCTGTGACCACCAAAAGTGTCTCCAGACATAGCAAAATTCCATGGAGGTGAGGTCACCCCTGGCTGAGAAGGATCGCTCTAGGAAACACGTGAAATAGGGGGGCCGTCTCCGTTAGTGGGGCGAGAAAGTTGAAGACAAGAGTGTCCATTAAATTTTAAAAATTTGTGAGCCTCGTTTTGTTTTTGTTACCTATTTATAATCTTAAACAGATTCTGCTCTACTGCGCTTGCTACCTTCCAAACAGGCTATCGATGGGGCGCCTGGGTGGCTCAGTCAGTCCCGCGTCTTGACTCTGGATTTCGGCTCAGGCCAGGATCCCCGTTTCTGAGTTCGAGCCCTGCATCAGGCTCTGTGCTGACAGTGAGGTGCCTGCTTGGTATTCTCTCTCTCTCCCTCTCTCTCTGCCCCTCCCTCATTGCACTCTCTCAAAATAAATAAATAAAACTTTAAAAAAGTAAACAATCTATCAATATATAAGTGAATATATAGAAGCAGGGTACATCTAGTTTCTCATTTAGTTTGATCAGTTTCTGGTAACGTTTCCGTGAAGGCGAACCTCACTGGGGACGCTGGGCTGCTCAGCACAGTGGCCATTCAATCTCGGGGCGCCTGGGGGGCTCAGTTGAGTGTCTGACTTCGGCTCAGGTCACGATCTCACTGTTTGTGAGGTGGAGCCCCACGTTGGGCTCTGCTGACAGTTCGGAGCCTGGAGCCTGGAGCCTGCTTCTGATTCTGTGTCTCCTTCTACTCTGCCCCTCCCCCCTCAAAAAATAAATAAAACATTAAAAAATTTTTTTAATAAAATATTCTCTGTCAAGATTTGGGAGGGGGACTCTAATTGGAAAGTTACCATCACACTCACATCAAACACACTGCAAAATCAAATCTCTCGCTTTGTTCAAAATGTACTTGTGTGCAGCGCCGGTGATAGGTGGCGAGCATGGCTGCCTTCCAGAACATACTCTTGGCCCCCCAGAATTCGGGGGGTTCTTCCGGCTGGGTTACTACTCATGTCCTGAGTACATACCTTGTGCCTGTGCGTCCAGCACGTTAGGAGGGGGCGCGGAACGCAGGTCAGGGCGGGCCTGGAACCGAAGCAGCTGCCGACTGCTGTGAGCCCGAGGCTGGAAGACACAGCCGCAGGGCTGCCCTTCAGGAGACCGCTGACTGGTCTTGGTCACGGCGGTTCACCACGGGAGCAGGGACGGCGGGCTGTGGTGTCCACCGGGGTGGCAGAGGGGCAGGCTGTGTCTGGGAGTCCCCTCACCGGGTCCTCTTAGTCTCTCGGGTTTGCTGTGCGGGGGGACAGGTCACAAAGGCGAGTGAGACCCAGCGGACCGCTCACAGAGGGTGAGTGGGTGGGGTTGACAGACTCTGCGAGCAGACCGCAGCCATGCCATGTGGTGGGTGCCCAGACTGGGGGAGGAGGGCGGAGCAGGGCAGCGGGCCGGGGGCACCTCTGGGACACTCAGGGTAGTTCGGGAAGAAACTGGAAGGGGGCCTATGGACCCTGCGCCGGAACGGAGGCTGCAGGAGAGGTGAGCCTGGGGCCCCAGCGGGGAGAAGTCTGGTCTAGCCTAGTCTGCCCCAGGAGAAGTGGGAGCAGAGGGGCACCCCGGCCAGCCGTGGACGAGTACGATCAGTGCCTTTCAAGGGAGGGAGAGCAGAGTGCTTTCGATTGAGGGTCACCAGCTGCGGGGACCAGGCTAAGAGGGGGCGCTCAGAGGGGAGAGCATGGAGCAGCCCCGGTGGGAGCATCTGTCTCTCACTACCTGCAGGGACCTGCCGCCCCACTGTGCACAGAGGGCGGGGACTTCGCGGTGCTTGGTGCACCAGGCCAGGTATGTTCTGCAGGGTGTGGTGGTGCGTATGTGTGTGGGGGGGGATGGATGGGAGGGTGGGGGGTGCGGGCCAAGGAGTGCATGTGGCTAGGATGGGAGGGCTTGGTAGGTGGGGAGAGAAAGAAGGTGACAAAGGACCACAGGAAGAAAACACGTAGTGTGACTATGTGGGTTTGGGAAGGATGGGAAAGATGCAGGGTCTGATCCTCAGGTTTCAGAGATGGGACAGGCGGGGGACACAGCCTAGGTTGTAGCCCTGGGAGCTGGTGACGCAGGTGGAACGAAATGTCACTGGAAATGAGGACATCGAGGCCATGTGCTACCAGGGTCCCCTGAAGGACAGCAGGGCTAGGGGTGCAGGAGTAGGGGTGGGGGAGCCTCCAAGAATGAGGGACCGAGGGTGGGAGATGGGCCGTGAGGGGCGTGTGGACCTCAGAGGGGACGGGCCTTCGCCAGGGCTGGTCAGGGGAGGGAAGCTGACCACGACCGTCCCCGGGGAACACTAGGAGGTCCCTGGGCAGGGCCAGATGTAGCGTTGGGAGGAGTGCTCCTGGGAGCAGCCTCCCGCCTGCACACGGGGAAGGGCTGAGGCCACAGATGTCTGGGCCGGACCCCGGGGCTGGCCGGCCTCCAGGCTCAGGGGGACCCTGCTGAGCCCCGCGCTAACGCAACGGACGTGCAGGAGAGAGCCTGGAGAGTAGGGCTGCGGGACCAGCCTCGCTTGGGAGCCGCCGCCCACTGGCCGGGCCTCCCTCCTGAGCCTGCTTCGGAGCAGGGTCCACCTTGGGGTCCCCGGAAGGCCTCTGGCGCCCTGCCGGGCGCTGGGAGCGCCGTTAGGGGAAGACACATTCCGGAAATTCCAGCTTCTTGAGGGGCTTGGAGGGTCGCGGCCAAGACGCTCGGCTGAGCTCCGCCGCCAGAGGGCGCGCGCGGCCCGGCGGGGCGGTCCAGGCCGTCGGGGGACGCCGCGCGCAGCCCG